>NW_009259486.1:602822-624138 GCF_000687185.1 Egretta garzetta | reverse complement strand
TCCCGAGCCCGGCACATGTCTAGCTTTTCATCCACCAGCCCCCCCAAGTCCCTCTGGGCAGGGCTGCTCTCGATCCTTTCTTCCCCCAGCCTGTCCTGATACTGGGGGTTACCCCAACCCAGGTGCAGGACCTTGCACTTGGCCTTGTTGAACCTCATGAGGTTCACACAGGCCCACCTCTCCAGCCTGTCCAGGTCTCTCTGGATGACATCCCGTCCTTCTGGTGTGTCAACCGCACCACTCAGCTTGGTGTCATCCTCAAACTTGCTGAGGGTGCACTCGATCTCGCTGTCTAAGTCATTGATGAAAACATTAAACAGCACCGGTCCCAGTACGGACCCCTGAGGGACACCACTCGTCACCGGTCTCCATCTGGACATTGAGCCATTGACCACTACCCTCTGGATGTGACCATCCAGCCAGTTCCTTATCCACCGAACAGTCCACCCATCAAATCCATAGTTCTCCAATTTAGAGAGAAGGATGTTGTGGGGGACCGTGTCAAAGGCTTTGCAGAAGTCCAGATAGATGACGTCTGTTGGTTTTCCCTTGTCCACTGATGCTGTCACACCATCATAGAAAGCCACTAGGTCCGTCAGGCAGGATTGATCAATTGATACCTAGCAACCTAAACATTACTCTTTTGTTGTAAGGAAAGCTTATGGTATTTATTTGTGTAAGTGCTATTAAAAATTATATTTAGATGGAGGGAATGATACATACAGTTTAGAAAAAAAAACCAACAAACCAAACAAATGCAAAGTTTGTGTAGCTTGTGCAGCTGACATCAGAGAGGTAAACTTGGACATTTTTTATCCACATCTTATTTTTTATGAAATCTTGAAACAGTATTTCTCCCTTAATGCCATGCAACAGATATTTCAATATATGAAACGCAACTGAATGAACCAAAGAATTGCATGCTGTTGCTCTCAAAATCTGAATAATAGACCTTCATGGCAGTGGTGATGTTATGTTTTGTTTTTAAACAGTTTGCTTAATAGTATGCTCTCAACAGCCTCTTTTTACCACAAATAAAGGAAGCTATTCTATATCAGATTTAGGTCAAGAGTTTCAATTTCAAGAGACAATGCTGTCTGTCTCCTTTGAGGGTGACAGAATGTGGGCTTTTACATCTTTGAGTTTAAAGCTTTTAGAAATTTACTCCAACCAGCAATAAATAAATTAATAAGCAATTAATTCCGAAGACCAATAAATAAATTAATAAGTAATACTAAGACAATTGTTAGGTCCATTCAAACAAGTATTTTTTAAAACAGAACATTATTTTTTTTTCTACAAGATCGTGGTAATTTTTTTGTGTGTGTTACGTAGAAAGGAAAAATCTGAGCAGAAGCTAAAATGTCAGAAATTCATATATCCCATGGAAATTTTGAAAAACATGCACTCACTTCACTGTATATTGAGTCACTTGTAGTAATGTTACTGAAGAAGAATGTATGTCTTAAAAATTATTCAGATTTACCATGACATCAGGAAGTAGCATACTGATTATGCAGATGTAGATAATTGACACTCCACTTGGAAAGACTTAATTTTTAGATTATCCTTTAAATCCAAATTTTTTTCCTTTTTTTTTTTTTTTTTTTTTAACTTCAGGAGAATATTTAAAAACTCCTTCTTAAGAAGTACAAGGAACACAACATAGTAGGGATTATTCATTACTAAAATTAATTACAAATATTAAGAGTTACAATAATTTCTTAGTGATGATCTTCAGCACCAGAGTTATGATGCTGAGTCCAAGAGTCCTCTTGTAGATGTGCTGTCTTTTGGTAGAAATGAGATGGTAGTGGAAGTTGAGGTGCCAGGAAAGGTAGTAGCTGGAAAAAGTTTCTAATTTGTAAAAAGGGAGTTAGCGGGCCATGAATTATGAAGCGTTTCAGGAGGGAAGTGGCTCAGTTGCTAGCAGTAAATAGCACCAATAACTGGTAGGAAACAATTTTTTGTGTGAATCATATTTACACTGTGCAGTAGTTCGAGCCCCAAACCTTAGTAATAGAAGTCTATAATTAACAAGAATGTATGGATTATGAGAATTGTTGCCAAACAGAGAGTACTGAGGAGAAATACAAATTATATTTTAGATGAAAATCATGCTTTCCTAACGCCTGCAGCCATTGAGGAAGGAAGGTTATCTACCTCTCTATGGTTACCTTTTTTCCCCAGTTTCCTGTCATGTACCGGGTTTAGGTATGGTCAGCAACAGAGTACTAAATTAGATGGGCCCTAGATGTGTCCAAGAGTGGCATTATCTTTATGGCTGACTACCATGAAATAACTTTAATATTCAATGAAGGGTATAACTGAACAGTGCAATAATATCTTTTTTCTTTAGAAGTGATGCTTCATTTCTTCAGAAGTGATGCTTCATTTTATAATACATTTTGCACTTCTAAAGCCTTTTATTCTGATTTTTTTCTGCATTATTACTCCTTCTATTTCTACTAGTGTTATTTGTTAACTTCACATGCAGTCAGCAGGAGTAAAGATTCTATTTCTCAGGAAGAGCCTTTTCCTATTTATTTAGCATGCAAAATGCATTTGGTATCAGGATTTATTCCTTCAAAGCTTGGTGAAGTTGTTCCTGCAAAGGGAGAAAGACATTAACTGTGAAGCTTGGATCTATACCTATGCCATATAGTTAATATAACTGTCTCTTGTCACCATGACTAGTTTTTTTTTTTTTTTTTCCCTTAGTCTAAAAGTAGAATGCAATACTTTGCAGCCAGTCTCTGCATATGGATAAAAAGAAGTCTACAATGTTTGACTTTATGCTGATTTAGGGGGTTTTGTGCTTTTGGGCTCTATTAACTTTCTGTTGGAAACTTGGAAGGTTTTTTTTTTTTTTAATAACATGCTAGAAGTAAAGCTGAATGTTACTGACATTGTTCCAGATAACACTTGGAGAATTCTGAAATGGTGAGCCACAGAACACCAGTAATTGAGTGTCCCTTATCAAGGTTTCTATTAATTTCATTTTCATCAGGCCTTTAAATAACACATAATTTCAGTGTTGTACTTATAAAGTAGATCTTTACTTTCTAATAATCTGGTAGACCTCTGTGTTATTTACATGCATGAAATTTAAGATACGCTCTCCAAGTAAGGTCACCTTTGATTCAGAATCCCAGATGGCCACAGAAAATACCATCTCTCAGTGACTGGTATTGCTTCCAGAGCGCGTTTTCTTCATGTATGTAACACTACCAGGCAGACGAGGAAAGAAAGTGTCTAGCAAAAGAGGGGAAATAGAATGGTGCTACCAGTTATGGAATCGAATGCTTAGAAAGAAATAAGCTGATTTTTTAGTGTGTGATACAAGGACACGGAGCTCTGTGTTCACCAGCATAGGCACAGATTTTTTTGAACCGGATGTCCTTAGGATAGGTTATACAATCATACAACAAAAAAATATGTAATCAGTGTTGTTATCTGACCAAAAAATGTGGCTGTTAATCCTGACATATGTTTTGGATGTAATGGAGGGAAAACACCGTGGTGCTTTACATCAGCTTTTAGTGAGCAGTGTCGTATGTTAGACTCCTACCCACATTATATCTTTTTGTTGTTAAATACGTACATAAAAGAAAACAAATGTGAGGCACATTAGTGTAATTAAGGACTGGAGGAAACCCATTGATCCTGATTTGAAACTGCTGATAAGTTTAGCTTTACATCATTGCTGAATTGTTTCAGATGATCAGACAGAAATAGAAGTCAGTTCAGCTATGTCCTTTCCCCTATGTCTTTGGGGTTTGTAGTTCTGAAGAACACGTGTGATGCATTTTTGTTATGTTATTCACTGCCTGGGAATCGGGGGGGAAGAGTATGGAAGCAGTGAGAGAGAGAGGAGACATGCTATACGTTTTTCGGAATCTGAAAGCACAGAGGAGTTGAAACCACATGCTTCTTATTTGCTCTTAGGTTTTCAGAAAAAGCAACGATCGAGTGGTTGCAGCTCTTTGAAGGTAGTGGGGTTCCATATGGCCCAATCAACAATATGCAGCAAGTATTCTCGGATCCTCAGGTTGGTTCTCACCAAGTCTTTTCTATACATTATTACACGTGTTTTACAAATGCTGAATAATGATCACTTTTCCTGCCACTCAAACCTGATATCAGCTACTTTAAAATTGGATTTGAGGGTTATATGGTGGATTGAGTTATATGGTGGATTGACTTCAAGCCAATAATATGGCATAATAAGAAATAAATACAGATCTTTAAATTAATTATATGCTTGGGAACACAGATTTTGCCATACTGCATTAAACTGTCTTTCAAAAATGGCTGGTAAAACAGGGAAAGAAATGGTAATGTATTATGTAATTGCACTTTGTCAGATAAATATGCAGAAAGGTACCTTTCTTGCTGTTTACAAGCAACCCATTTTCTGTATGGAGTATGGATAACCAGAATCTATACTGTTTGAAAAAAAACAGGCAACTTTTTGACTGGAAACAGAAAAACGAAGCACAAAAGTCATCTGCAGAAAGATTTTAACCTTTTCTTGGCCTCGTGGTTTCCCTGACTGAGAATGCTTCAGCTTTTTATTTATGTGTATTAATTTTTAAGTCTTTCACTGAATTGCATCTATGCTTAATTATAAACAATATTTTTACTTTTGAGTATCTCTAGAGTTATATTATCTGCATATACCCTGATCCCTCCCCTTCTTCTAACCCTTTGGCTTATGATGGGTTAAAGGGCCCAACACAAACCAAGTTATACTGTCCTGAATAGTGTAAGAGTATTTTACAGCTATTCTGTTGTGTGATGAATCTCCTTTAAATTAATTTCTAATAATGGGAGTAACCAGAAAAATGGTTAACCATTGGCTGCTTTTTTTTTTCCTCTGATTTTGTATGTGTCCATGTCTACTATTAAGAAGCATTTGTCAGGATTGTGAATACAATTGTAGTCTTTGGGAAAGAACAACAGGCAAAAAAATATCTATCATAAGGGAATATGTTTATACTTCTAGAGGTATAAGACAATATTTGTTAGGCTACTGCAAGGAAAGAAGTTTATTTTCTTAAATAAATAAGCTCTTTCTCCTTAAAATGATGTAGTATCGTGCTGTGAAGTATGCATGGGCCAAATTTTTCACTTCATAACTTTCACAGGGATTAAGGTTGGACTTTGAAGAACATACAGCAAGAGTCTTTATTTTACTCAGAACGCAGTTGACTTGGTTGTACTTGGGGCGATGCTGGAAAAATACTCTTTGCTTTCTTTTTGGTGCTGCAAATTTTAAAAAGTCAGATCCACTCTGAAAGAGACAGCTTTTTAAAACATAGTATGTCGTGGGATGGCCACTGCCCCCCCGATTGAGAAGAGGTTAGCTTGGTTACCTTGCTCTTGTTAGAATTCACCAAAATATTATTTTTATATATATTTATTATTATTATATATTATAAATATGATATATATTATTTATATATCTATGGCAGGTTATTACCTGACATAGTTAGCCTGTCCAAAAAAGATATGACAGTGCTTTGCAGACAGATACCACCATATGACAGGTTTTTAAAAGTATTTTCCTGTAAAGGGGCATGCTGATATTTTTTTTTTTTTCCCCTTCATGAAATTTCTTGAAAATGTTGTCTTTTCTATACCCTTCTCTGAAATAAGTGGCACTCGAATACTGTGTTCTTATTACTATTGGAAATGAAATGTCAGTATTTGTAGCAATGCTGTGTGTTATAAGTTTGTTTTGTTTATGGTGCTGCCTGCCTCCTTAAGCGTTTTCTCAGTTATTGTTCTGGTCAAGAGGGGGTGGAGGGAAGATTGCAGTTCTTTCCTCCTCTTTCTCGAAATATGGAAAGGTGTTGACGTTTTAAGGTATTGCTCTTATGGCAAGATATTTACTTTATATCAGTTATATGAAATTGAGCCCCCCACTCCAACTTTACATATCTGAGAGGCCATCCAACAGACCAGCGATTTGGAGAGCAGCACTTAGCCTCTTAAGTTTTCTAATTTCTACACAAATTTTTATTTTCATGGTGAAGACTTCAGACCTTCACAGGTGGCTTCATTGCCCTGTCACTTATCCATAGCTTGGATTTAGGGGCTTAGGGACAGTCCAAGCAAAGCTTTTCACTTTCACATTTTGTCTGAACTGTAGTTTTTGCTGTTGTACCTTGCCCAGTCTCCCTCCACTTGCTCATTCTTCTGCTGCTGTATAGACAGCACACATATGGGATAAACACACATGCTTGTGTATAGCTTTGCTCTTTCATAAGCCAGTCTGCAATTTTGGTTTCTGGAACCTCAGAAAGTTTTCATGCCTTGAGACTATGCCTAGGACTAGGGAAGAAATCTTGCAACACCTGATAATCCATAATCTAGGTATCCTCTGCACTGTGAAATCCCAGTTATGACAGGGAAAAACCAGCACCCAGGACCACCTGGTGGTGGTCATAGCAAGATTTTTCTTATGTGTAAAGCTCAAACTAGTCATTAAGTATGAGAACTTTGTAATCATTCGTAACAGTGCTCACTTTATAATATGCTGGGGTTTTTTTCAGGCTCAGTTTATATAGAAAGTAAATTTCTAGGAAAGATATCACTCAGCTTGCATTTAATAACCTTATTTATTAATACTGTATAACAACAAGTGCAAACAGTGTGATGTAAAATGGAAGAGTGTATCATAACCCAGTAATCTGCTTTTCATAGTGATTTGTTTTCAGCCATTGCAAAGACCCCAGAAAAAAACCAAATCTGGTGATACTTCAACATGCACAAACTCTAAGCTATTTCTAGTAGATGATACCTCTGTCTTGCTAACCTCTTCCATTTTGGATGTTACCAGCAGAGTTGGATCCAAATACAATTCAATTTTTTAACATCATTTTATTGCCATGGTCTTTCTATTTGATCTACGGATTTTCATATTCATAATGCAACCATCATTCATTGTAAGTGCAGTCTTGCACCAAGATGCACTTTATGGATGTCAAGAATCATCAAAGCACATGCCAGCTTAGCTGTTAGCAACACTGCAAAGGGTGCACTGGGCTGATACCAGCCAGCCAGAAATCCTGAGGGGGGGTTGGGATAATGCAAGGGAGGAATGAAAGCAAGTCTGAGGAGATAGGAAAGACAAGTAAAAGACATGACCAAAATGGTCTGATGGAACTCAGTCAGCTACAGGTGGGTCATGTTTTCAAATTTTAAGTAAAAGGACCTCAGAACTCTGAAGGCCAAGAGTGGTTTGTATAACTTCTTCTATAAACTGAGATAAACCAACACATTTTTGATCCCAGGACATTTTGTTAATATCATTAACAGCTTCAATCATACTCCAAGTGAGCTGCCAAAAAACATGAGATTTTTTACTAAGTTGGAGTGCCAGGTGATACTGTTTTTTCCATGAATGGAGTGAAATGTCCACTTTTCCCACTGATTATAATCTTTTATTCATTTGTGAAATTAAAATGAATACCGCAGGCATTTGTACTGCTAAGTCAATCAGTCTGTGGACAGAAGTATATGGGTACTTGTGCATGTATGGATAAAAAGGCTGAGAGAAAGAGGAGCAGATTTGCTAGTTAAGGGAGCAATTTTCTTAAAAATGAGAGGGAGGAAAGAATGTTTGTAAAAGTTCCTCCAAACTCTTAAAAGTACAGTATAGACTATTTTAATGAAGCTTTTTATAGTCAAACTTTTTCAATCTACTTTTTAAAAATGTGTTCTTTTAACCAGGCCAAGATAGTACAAACATTAAAGGAATTCTTAAAACGTTTTAAAAACTTACTAGTGACCTCAGTATGGTCCCATTTAACATACCCTGGGGAACATGTGTATGAAATACAATGTGGTTTGAGGTTTTCCAAACAAAACAAACTTAAAAGAGAATACCATTTTTAATAGAAACTATTCAAATTCTCCCAAAAGATAAAACAACACAAAACCAGGTACGCACTGTACTGCAGCTAAGTATGAAAGAACAAACAACTTTGCTGGTTAAGTGAGGGGACTGAAGAGGTTTTTTGTTTTCTTTAAAATATCATCCTCCCCTTTTTCTCAATGTAATTTCTTTCACAGATCTTTGCAGCATTATTACTTTAATTAAATGGCTGGCATATATAAGAACCAGCAAAGTAACCCAGAAATGTCTTGGGCAGTTTAATAAATTGTTTGTCATCTGGTGTTTTACCAAATTAAATCCATTCATGTTGATGAATTTTACTATATGAATGCTGCCAGCTGAAAATAAGTATTAAAGCCATGCAGTGGTACTTCCCCCTTTGCCCCCCCCCAGCAGTCATACCACACAAGTCGAGTACATCAGGTGTAAGACATCACCCTGATGCATCACTTCTGAGAAATATGGGGAGGGAAATATCGGAGCTGAAATATCACAGCTGGCCCTGATTTCAGCTCCTGCCAAACACCTGCAGACTCTAAAAGGATACCAAAACAAAACTCCACCCTGTGGCAAGAGGCCATCCCTTAACAACCCTTCCCTGACTTTGCATCACTATAAAAATTAATTTAACATTTTTTACAGAAACCGTAGTCTTCCTGTCCCAGAAGGCCATTACAGTTCCTTTAGCCATTTCTCTGAATATGCCTCAGAAAAAAACTCCACAGTAAATTGAAGTAATGAAATATATGATAGCTGGAAATTATCTGATATTTTAAGTTTATTATTTGTGGAAACTTATGAAGGTGGTAGGTTTTATTAACCTCCAGATCATCTCTTATTTTGGAAGTCATTTCACTTGAACACATCCTGGCAAAAATTTCCTAGCATCTGGTAAAAGCTTCTACAATCAGTGTTGTGAACACACAGAACAGCAAAAGATATGATGTGTGTTGCGTTTTTTTTTTTTTTTTTTAATCAACTTATGCATGGATGTTGTTGGTTTGAGGTTTTGTTTTGTTTTTTTTAAATATGACCATGTTTTAATTGTTATTCTTTGTTGAAATAGACTTTTGTGGCCCACTGAGGGCTGTCCCAAGTTGAATGAAATTATATTAATGTCCATAATACTGCAGGGAGTTTTTACATATAGAGGTTTCTGCAACTGAAAAGCAGTTGATGAAGGCCTGAGGTAATACGATGTGTCTGGAAGTAATTCCTAACAGACAAGAGAAAGAGGGGAATTAAATTTCGCATGTGTCTATTAAGTAAGTACTAAAACTGGTTGGAAATTTTCCGATGGAATGTTTTTCCATTTAAAAATGCCAATTCATTGAAAGTGAAACATCCACATGAAGAAGTCTAAAATTAAATTCTTTTTCTGAAACAGAAATTTAGCTATATTCCTGCCTGTTTTGCTAAGTTGAAAATGTGTACTGCCTAGCTTTGATTTAGTGTTTCAAGCCAACTTTTTACTTCAATTTTTAAATTTTATGCAATGAAAAAAACCACACCACCAACCATACCCAACCCTTTAATTTTGTCAAAAGTATCTTTCTTATACTAAATTACAAATGTTTTCAAGCTTTTGGTCTGTGGGGAAATTTAGGAAAGTGGATTCTCTTCTAAAGTGGAAAGCATTAAGGAATGGAACATAGTTTGAAGAAGTGAAATGGAAAATCTAAGACTTTGTAGTATGTGATTCCCGCATATACACAATTATGCAGGCTTTATATGTGTTATGAGATAGTTCTGTATCCAGATGTTATAGGAAGGGCTCAAAATGACACATCACTTGTATTTTGGTGTGAGGAATGTTGTAATAGGAAGTGGTTTTTTTTTTTTTTTAAATTTTGGCTGTAGTGAAATGTGGTCCATGGCTATACCATGTTTTTGTCTGACCTGCCTATCTTACAGTGACAATTAGAGAGCTTATGGTGGAGAAGTCTTGAAATATGATGGGGTTCTAAATAAAAGTGTATGTTTGTGTTAATGATAGGCTTTTGTCTGTACACACATTTAATACACAACTATTGTCTAGATAAGAAAAGTAATGATGAAGGAGGTAGTTTAATGCTTTCTATTAGGAGGTTTTGTTTTCACTTCTCTGTAACTCTGTAGAATTTAGTAGTTTGATCTGAAATTTCCAGTGCTGGTTGTCTGCCTGTCTGAAGTATATTTGGAAATGTTTCTGATAAAATGAACCACTTATGCTTGATAACAAGTTTCCAGAAATCTATTGTCTACCATATCAACATACGCTTACACCTGTCTTTTGTCTGGCAGCTCTGCTGCTCATTTTTAGAGAATTAGTTCTTTTGCAAAGAGACTTGGGCAGAAAGTTGACTGCAGTCTCATAGATGTGCTCTTTTGTTGTCCCATGTTTTTAAGGGTGAGTGAGAGAAGCTGGCTATGAATAAAGAGGAATTGAGCCCCAGACAGTGCATGCAAAAGATAAGCTTTCACCCGCTGCCACATATTCTGTTCCCTTGTATGTTTTGTGAGCCCAAAGGTGTCAGCTTTTCTTGAGACCTAGACTGGATATTGTATAACTACACTAGATAAAATGATCCGTCTTTTTCGACACCTGAATTTTGATCTCTAAAAATGTCACAATAAATAAATCAGAACAACACAAACATGAGAAAATTCATCAACGACTTTACCATAGAAGAACCTCTAATTCATAAGCAATATGATATTTTTAAATCCATTAACATCTTTCTGCTATACCCGCTTCCCAAAGTGTGCAGGATAAACTTGACTGTTGAGTAGTAGAGCATTTGGTCTGCCTTGTGAACCAGGTTGTTGTCTGTCAGATTCTTAATTCATTTGATTCAGAATATGGAAGGGAATGAAAGAGGTAAGAGGTTGCAGAAATATGGCTTCGTTTTTATAGAAGTTGAATGTCAGACAGGAATCTCTTCCTGCATCTGCCACACAGTTCAGACATGGTTTTGGGTAAGTCACTCAATCAAAATGTTAAAAGGTGGTCATTAAACGTGTGCGCCTTATGTTTTGAGTGCCTGCCTTGTGACACCATATGCTAAATACGCAGCAGCACTGAGTTATCATAGATGTAAATGAAACTGTTTAAAGTATTCTTTGGTCATTTTAAAATGCAATATTGTTGAAAATGCTGAAAAACCTAGCACAGTGGTTTTACCCTTAGTTTTCTTCGTACTTTGCTTTCTTAGCCATGAAATTGGGACTCATCTAAAAAGCAGTGTTGTAAAAGACAATAAAAAATGTCACTAATGTATTTATAGAAACAAAAGGAGGACTAAGCAGAACCTCTGTCCTTTATTGGATGAGAGGGGAAACATAGTGACAAAGGCTGAGGTACTTAATGTCATCTTTGCCTCAGTCTTTAATAATAAGACCAGTTGTTCTTGGGGAACCCAGACCCCTGAGCTGGAAGACAGTGATGGGGAGCAGAATGAAGCCCCATAATCCAAGGGGAAATGGTTAGTGACCTGCTCCACCATTTAGACACACATGGGGCTATGGGGCCAGATGGGATCCACCCTTGGGTGTACTGAGGGAGCTGGGGGAAGTTCTCACCAAGGCACTTACCATCATTTATCAGCAGTCCTGGCTAACTGGGGAGGTCCACGTTGACAGGAAGTTGGCAAATATGATGTCCATCTAAAAGAAGGGCCAGAAGGAGGATCCAGGGAACTCCAGGCCTGTCAGCATGACCTTGATGCCAGGGAAGGTTATGAAGTGGTTTGTCTTGAGTGCACTTACCAGGCATGTGCAGGACAGCCGGGTGACCAGGCCCAGTCAGCATGGGTTCTTGAAAGGCAGGTCCTGCCTGACTAACCCAATCTCCTTCTATGACCAGGTGACCTGCTTAGTAAATGAGGGAAAGGCTGTGGATGTCATCTGCCTGGACTTTAGTAAAGCCTCTGACACTGTTTCCCACAGCATTCTCCTAGAGAAACTGGCTGCTCATGGCTTGGACGGGTGTACTCTTTGCTGGGTAAAAAACTGGCTGGATGGCCAGGCCCAAAGAGTTGTGGTGAATGGAGTGAAATCCAGATGGGGGCCGGTCACTAGTGGTCTTCCCCAGGGCACCAGAGAAATAACCCTTTGAGAATTTTTTTTTTTTTATTGTGTGATTTGAGTGATATGTATTAGAATAAGACCTGGAGCTACACTTATGAGAAATAAAACCATTTTTGAATACCTTTAATTTCACTGAATGAGGGAGGAGCCTGACAGGAAAAAAAGTCAAGCATGTACTGTATTTCTTTTGTGCAAGCAAGCAAATGAGGCTTAGTAGTAGTATTTTTAATGTTCTCTTTTAATTTCTTATAAATGTGTACATATATGAACGGTTTGTCTTTAGCTACTACTGTTTGTACATGAATTCCATTGAGAAAAGATTTATGTAAGTATTTTTTGGTTGTGGAGAATATTAAGTTCTCAAAAGCATTTCATTAGAGGTCTGTTCTCATAAAATACTAAATAGCATTTAAAAACTATATTGCCGTCAAGGCCATTGAAAGGTAGAAAAACTCACCTGTTTTTTGGGGGCATTCCCTTCTAGGAGGAGACCTGCCTAAAAGGCATGCTCAGGTTTTGAAGTAAAGAGCATAGCAAAAAAACCCTATTTTTGAAACCTCACAGTCTTTGTTTGGCCTTGGAGTTAGGAGTCCGTAATGCACATCCCTTGCATCTCAAACTCTTGGATTAGTTTCTGTCCTTGCAGGAGTTACGTGCTGCTTCTGTAACCTTGCAGCTCATGAAAGTGACATCAGCTGATTTCAAAGTATCCGTATTTGGTGTCTCGCACTACCAGAGTGTGCTCAGGATAAGGCCATCCAAATTTAAGACATACTGAGCTAGATGATGTGTAACCTCTTAGAAATCCCTCACAGAGCATGAACCCATCTCTCACTTCTGTTCGTATAAAGTGTGTAACTAGGGGATCAAAAGAGAGTCTTTAATTAACCTAGTTATTGCATTTATATAACATTTCATGAGTGTAAAGTCAAGTGTTATGTGTATGGGAAGGGGAGGTAATATATGTATACATCTTTCGCATCAAGTCTCACAGCCTGAAGAGAGTTTTTATGCTGAAACAGTTGATTCAGTTGTTTCTTTAGAAATGTTTTTTGTTGGGGTTTTTTTTGTTTGTTTGTTTTTTAACCTGAGCATTCACTGAATCATTGTCACAAAATAATGGTCAGTTAAAAATAGGTATTCTTTGCTTTTCCCACAGTATGTAAATTGTGAGACTATCTATATTGCCTGTTGGGTGTCCGACTCGCAAGATCATAGCAGATGAAGTAAGAAAACACCACTTTCTGTTTTAAAATATTTTTCTTAGGTAGATGTAGATTCACTTACTAAGCTAAACTTATAGGCTAATCAGTAATAAACACTGGCTTTTCAGACTCAATTTTAGACGTGCTTCAGTACATAACTCCCTCCAACAAAGAGTAACTTTTAAAATTTCCTACAGTATTTTTATGTTCTCAAAATTAATTGCCACCTTGTCTTCTTGGAGTTCATATGAAGATAGCCTGGATATTTTTTTTTCCTTTCTCAGAGACCACAAGGGCTAGATTTTGTCATAGGTCTTGTTCACTTTTAAATGGATTGGTTTGTAATCAATATAAGTAGTGTGATGCAGCTTTGTTGTGTGAGTTATGTTTTGTCTGCATGAAAATACTAATGATATTCTGGAGAATAAGTATTTGGCATATTGAACTTCAGAATCTCTCAAATGGTAGTAGCTGCAGATGATGATATATGTATTCCAGTAAGGGAGACAATAAAATGGAAACCCCAAGAACAACAACAAAAAAAATGCAGAAACTGTGCAGATCAGCTTTTAGTTATCATTTGATCTTCAGCTGCTTTACCTGAGTGCTCAATTTAATTTAAAAATCTTAGCTTAAGCCATGACCCTGGCCCATCATCCTGAAATTACAAGATTTCCCATTCTCTTCAGCTAAAGTTTTATCTTGGAGTCCCACTCACTGCTGAAAAAAAAGTGATATTTTCAGATGAGATGCTGACGCGTTCACTTTGCATTGTACTTATGCAATAACATTTAAAAAAATATACTGTTTTAGTTTTATGCTTCTTACTGACAAGGAGGAATATTTGAGCCATGAAAAGGCAAGTATGTAGGCTGAGTAGGAGTGGGTATTTGAAGATTTAGATTTCCAACCACCACAAAAAGGCATCAATTAGTCAGGCAAGCTTTCTCTGTCATTACCATTTTCCTTCTCATCTCTGACTAGTTTCATCTAGGTTTCTAGCATGATTCAAGCAGACAGTTTGTAACGAAGCAGGAAGTATTTCCTCACTGTGCATGGTCACTGAGGCCAGGAGTGTTGTTACCGTTGTTTTAAAGAACGCATCCTAAGCTTAAAACTGTCTACAGCATTCAGATGTCAGCACTCTGAGCAGCCAGCCACATCTTGAAATTTTCTCCACACAATTTCAATTGGCTACTTAGCAACCGTAGCATTTAATTATAGCAATTTAAAACAGAAGTTATGTAATTTTGTAGTATATCTTTTAGGGGTAAAACTTCTTTTGAATTACATATAAATCTTAATTAATGTTGTTGGTGATCTCAGATGTTCTTCAAAACTTTTTGGAAGTCCTGAAAAACAACCTAGATGTATTGTTCACTACAAAAAAAAAAAAAAAAAATAATAAAAAGATCAGGTTTACAGACAGGCCTTTGGGGTGACCCAATTGAACTTTAATTTTCCAGAACGACACCTGAAACACATTATAGCTCACATAAGAGGAAAATATATTTATACTTTTATGCATGCCTGTAATGGACTGTTAGAATAAACATCCCTGTAATGAAACAGTCAGTCACCTCAATGTGAAGGTAGTGCATTGAAGATGATTAATGGTAGTATTAAGTACGGAGATCTTGACTTGCATGTGAGAAAAAACAAAGAGAATGATACTTGAGGAATTTTGAGCCAAGTTTAGGAATGGCACGAGAAAGACGCAAGGATAAATTGAGATGCCAAGACTATGGTATTTACACTGTGGATCCCAGTTTAATTTCCAAGACAAAAAAAGAAATGAAAAAAAAAACCCAAAACTGCATTAAAAACCAAGCAAAGCAACCCTCCTCCTAGTAGTTCCTCCTTTTTAATATCTGCACATCTATTTCAGATACTGTTTCCACAGAGTCACAAATGAAAAAGGGAGAAGTTAGGATTTCTCTAATACTTCCTGTGATGCTCAAGACTACCCAGTTCTCTAAACCAGCTGAAGTCTCTGTTCCAGTCATCAAGATACAGGCTTTGAGTTTTAGAGAAACTTTGATGGTTAAATCAGTTATGTAATAACAGATTTTGTAAAAAATCTTACTCTTCTTCACCCCATCCTTGAGAAATCATGAAGTCAAAGGAGAAGAATATTTACTGACAACTGGGGTGTGCATCTCCCCTCCCCCTCAAATTCCTATGTCATGATACTGCCTTAGATTTAGGGGCTAGCATGTACAGGGTATGAGGAAGTTGTAGGCTGGCATCATTGTTTTCAGAAGGGAGACAGCATCCTTCAAGCTCTGAAGTTATCAAGATATTACCATATTATTATCATTATATTAATTTCTATTGATACTGTTGGCAAATAAGCCTGACTTCTTGTTTTGTAGTTTCTACCAAATTCATCAAGATCGTGGTCTTGATAAAGGAATCTCTTTGTTATGTCCCAAGGTTTCCTATATAGGTTTGCTCTCTGACCTTTAATGTATGTATCTTACATAGGAATTGGACATCTTTCAGTGACTTTCTTAGCTGGTTTTGGGTATGTTATTTGTTCATGTTAAGAATTGCAGTAGCAAATTACACTTTCCATTTTTTCTTCTTACATGTACCTTCATGCTGAAAAACGCTGACTGTGCAGCACGCAGATGCTTTATTCCTACTACTTTCTACTTTCATGGCATTGCTTTTCATCTTTATGTGTTTTTCAAACTACCGATTCTTTGTTTTTAACATTTCCCTTGTGAATCTAACATTAAGTCTGGAATTTGTGTTTCACTGTCCACACAGCATGTATTTTCTGGAGGTAGTATTTATACATAACTTACCCTACTGCATAGTATATTCTAGCACTTAAGGAACTTATTATATATTATATATTCTAGGAACTTAAGTTATATTGATGCAGTATTCTGGTATTCCTTATTCTCTACCCTCAACTGATATATTTGAAAAGAGAGATACTTTGCAAGGTGAGCCCTATTCATTGCAAGAACTTGTTGGATTTTTCAGTGTTACATCCTATTCTTAGGGTGTAAGAATATGCATTTAATAGGAATGCATACTTGAGGCTTTTGTAAATCATGTGTTTTGAAACACAGAAGTTATGTCCTTAATATAGAATGATTTTTCTTTAATTGCCTTTTTTCTGTCATAAGCTCTAATTCCAGTAAATACGCTGTTACAACTTGTGTCAGTTATAAATATGTGTTATTAAAGGAAGGTGACATTCAGTGTCTCCACAGTGAATATATTTGGAAATTTAAATAACATACTTTCATGTCTTTATCCCCTGAATATGTCCTTTCAGAATCTAAAACCCTAAAATGTTACTCAAACAGCCATTCTAATTGAGATTAAAGGCACAGCAAGACCAGTGCAATTGCTAATCAAGTAAATATCTAACTCTATTCTCTATTACAAGCAAGTTTATAAAAATAACAGGAAATTATAGGTTCTTTGTGACATATTTGCTATTGCAGAAGACTCTTCAACTCCGGCATTTTTTCCTATTTTAGAGCGAAATGCAAACGTTCACTCTTACTGTGTACATTTTACTTCTCTTTTTAGATGAGTGATGGAAAAATAAACATGAAATGAAAGCATGTGGAAATAGTTTATATCTTTACAAGTCATCTAGGAAAGGGTGTAGAAAGAAGTGTTACTGTCATTTCACAATACAAAGCACTTTTTCAACCTTCTGGTCTGTTTTAAGTGAATTTTTTGTTTTTTGAACATACCAAATTCTGTGGATACAAGCCTTCAGCTGCTTCAAAAGGAAAGGCAGATGTACTACTCATACTGTAGGTGTACTCTCTTTGAGATTATTGCCTTTGCATCAGTTTGACCTGTGTCAAATCAGAGCAAAAACCCGTGCTGCTTTCTTAGCTGAAGTAGTTGTCTGTCTAACCATCTAAATAATCTCAGAAGTCAGTAGGGTGATAGGTGTGACTGAAATTAAGTATTTACTTAGGCATGAATAGGGTTTGTATCTAGCTATGCCCTTAATTAAAAATTAATATAAAATACCAGTATCCAAGCAATGTGGATGTTAAAAAGACAATAAGATATATTGCAGAAAAAGTACTACAACTGTTCTACAGACAGCCATTTGAGTTTGGTTTGTTAATTCACTGCTTGCTTTTTTTCTGATGAAACTGCCAATAGGTAGGCCAGCCTTTGGGTGGGTAGAAATATACTTCGACATGAGTATTTAATGTTAGATCACCAATTCACTTAGAGGCCGCTGGTTTTTTTTGAAGGAGGCGTGGAGATTTTAGTACTAATTACTCAGCGTTGACTGTTTAGCTGGTTGGTCAGCAGGTGACAACAAAAGTAACTGAGCATTCATAAATAGATTTTATGTTTTTAAAATAAAGTATTTTTTCAAGGTTTTTGTCAGGAACTTTTTTACTGCATTTTGTACACATTATGTAATTAAATGGGAAGAAATGAATGTTATACCAAAGTATAAAAATCTATACATAGTAATTACAGGCTTGAACTTCAAATGTATGAGGTGTAATTAGGAATTATTTCACCAATTATAGCATAATAGAACATAGTCTTGTTGCAAGGGAGTCTTGCCTGCTGCTCTATGTGGTTACTTAGTAAAACATCACATTTGCCTGAAGTCCTGAAGGAGTCTAAAATTGCATGTAAAATACATTGCAGCTTGATTTAGCTGTATTTGAAATGATGACAGAGGATGAAAGATAATGTGAAACTTGTTCTTGCTTAGAAAACCTCAGTCTTTTTATTTATGCTAAATGAAGTAAGTTATAATCTCCTCAAAGCTATTATGTCCCAAATTCCTGTTTCATTTCTAATTTTAGCATTTGTTCAAAATCTCCAGAGAGGTTACAGAAAGTAATAAAAGTATGCATAGGGAGATTGCTGTAGTTGATAATGGCCATCATGTTTTCTCTGTTTAGTGTCTGCATGTTTTAGTTGGTTCAGTTAAACAGTGAAGTTCTCCCCTCTCCCGCTTACTCCCCTGTATTGGAGTCATTGCAGCTGTTCTCAGGAAAGTAAAATCCTAAGTATATTTGCTGACCTAAGAATGTTTTCTGTTACCAAAGCAAAAAGATTTTTCCTGATGTCTGTAGCTTCGTGCTGACATGTACTCTTCAAAGCAAAGACGTATTCAACAGATAAACATTTATTCGCTGCTTCCTTGAACAAACTGATGTATGGGCCTGACTTTTTCTCTCCTGAAAGAAAAGTAGAGCTTAAAAGCGGGCTGGTTTCTTCTTTTCTATTATCTCTTAGACTTTTTTGTAAGACAGTTATTCTTAGTAGGTTTGAACTAATAGAATCATAGAATCATTTAGGTGGGAAAAGACCTTTAAGATCGTAGAGTCCAACTGTAACCCCACCATTGCTGAGTACACCACTAAACCATATTCCTAAGTACCACATCTAGACGTCTTTTACATATGTCCAGGGATGGGGACTCAATCACTTCCCTGGACAGCCTGTTCCAGTGTTTGACAAACCTTTTGATGAAGAAATTTTTCTTAATATCCAATCTAAACCTCTTGTTACCGACACCCACCTGGCTACAGCCTCCTTTCAGGCAGTTCTAGAGGGCGATAAGGTCTCCCCTCAGTCTCCTTTTCTCTAGGCTAAACGACCCCAGCTCCCTCAGCTGCTCCTCATCAGACTTGTGCTCCAGACCCCTCACCAGCTTCGTTCCTCTTCTTTGGACACGCTCCATCCCCTTAATATCCTTCTTGTAGTGAGGGGCCCAAAACTGAACACAGTATTCGAGGTGCAGCCTCACCAGTGCTGAACACAGGAGTCTTGCCTGTTGTTTTCTGTGGTTACTTAGTAAAACACTTTTACTTAGTGTTACTTAGTACACATTTGCCTGAAGCTCCAAGCGTCTAAAATTGCATGTAAAATACATTGCTTATTATACTTTTTTGGTGAATCATTCACTAGAACTGTGGTTCTGGAGCACATAAAATTGCTTGTAATTTGTATCAAATTCACTAACTAGTTTTAAATATTGTCAAAAGTTAAATTGTGAACAAAATAGTATGGAGATGATGAAGTATTTTCTTTAGATATACTGCATCATGGATCAGAAGAGAGATCTGAACAAATGTTTCCTTCCACTCAGAAGGATGATTGCTGGCATAAATATTATTATGTTACTCTGATTATGATAATATTAAGATGGGATTTTTTTCCCTGTAAAGAGGAATGATATCAGTACTGAGGTCAAATTGAACAAAGTCAGTCATTGTTCTGATCTAATGAGCTGCCTACCAAACAGCTGAAAACTGCAAGATACTCACCAGCTACTTTGGGCAAGTGTAGCAGGGAGAGGGTCTATGAAAGGAGACTAGAAGCGGTTCACAGCAGGGATATATAAGTGGTTGTCTTGGGTTCAGTTTGAACGTCTTGTGCAGTCCAAATACGGTTGTTTCTTCTGTCCTTCTTACTGATGAGAAAAAGCTTGCTTTTTTTTTCCAACCTGTAATTCTAGTTGGTCTCATTTTTGATCTGAGATTGGCTAAGCAATTTTTCGCATAGCTCTGATGTTTACAAACTTTAGAAGTAACTTCATGCCAAATATAAAGTTCATCTTTTAATAAAAACCTTGCTCACTTACTGCTCCAAATATGTCATGAGCATTCTGACTTTCCATACTCTTTGGAAGATTTATGCTAGAGATCTAAATTTTTGGTAAAATATTACTTTTAAAACACAATTTTTTAATAAAAAAATCAACTTTCGGATGGAAATCCTGACTTCATAATCCAGCTTTCTATGTTGTGTAAGCAATGCATGCTTTTGAAACAGTTGCAATTACTTGGGTTTTTTTGCAGCTGACTTGAACTCCGTTAAATATTACACATTTAAAAATGCTTCCCTATTTTTCAAATTGGTGCTGTTTTATACTCTGCCATATATAAAGATGAGTCTAGTGATGCATAACATCAGAAGGCAGGATAAAATGTATTATTTAATTTATATTCATATGAAGAACCTGCCTAAATATATTGGCTGAAGTTGGTTGTCTTGGGTAAGTCGATGATTTAAAGCTTCAGCAGTGTGGCTGACTTCATGGCTTTGTGTACTGTGGCCAGAGATGTTTGTCGATTTGTGTATTTCCTTGCTTCCAAGCACCTGAGAAACAGAAATTTCTGCAAGGAGTGTTTTATGAGCAGTTTGGCATGGCAGGGCTTTGGAATATGTTTGCTTGTTTCTAAGTAGGTAAATGCCAAGACAGAGATAGCTGCAATGAAAACAATTTATATAAAGCTTTTTTCAGAGCAAGATGGGATCTCCACCTGCTTGCATTTATTTTGGACTTTTCCTAAACTCAAACGACTCCAGGGACTTGAATCTGAAAGGTGCTGAGCATTTCTTGACCCCAATCCATCAACCAGCGTGCTGCTTGTGCAATGTTGCATTCACAGCACTGTGATTACTCATGCTTTTCTTACTTTGTACTAGTGTACATTTTACAGTGTTTAAGTTTCAATTTCATTACTGAATTTCATATAGCCTTCCTCCTGGAAAGGTTTTTTTTTTTGTTGTTTCTGTTGTAACTGCCTGCCTCCAATGGTTTGGCTGTGTTCTGCATGAATGAAAAGTTAGGTGGTGTTGCTGTTTTGCATTTTTTTTTCAGAATTGTTTGCTGTGGTGTTCATCCATATATGCCCTGTCTGTCTTTCCCTCTGCTGGAAACACTGTCTGTTCCTATTCCTGCTTTTTGCCATGCAAATTCTTTGCTTCCCCCCCTTCTTTTTTGGTGGGGGATTAATTGTGATTTTAATATCTAGATGCATTCACTCAGTTCTCCAGTGTGATGGCTGATATACTGTCTTTTGTTTGTGTATTTTATTGAGATTTTTTTAAGATTCTTTGTATCACGGAGTGTGCTTCCTTCATTTGTTACATGCCACATTTCTCTGGAGCACTGAATACCTAGGAATAATACAGCAATGTCAATTAAAAGATAGGCATCCATACAAAAAAGCATAAATGCCATTATGATGTAGTGTAAGTTCTAGCTGTTGTACTATGCTGACTACCACAAAATTGTCCAATTTAGTAAATTTATGTATTTTTATTAATTGCAAACTTCATTTATTTCATGTGGTGTTGCATGGAACATACAATCCAGTTTGTGAGT
>NW_009259486.1:551215-602786 GCF_000687185.1 Egretta garzetta | reverse complement strand
TTTAAACTTCTCATTAATGACTTGGACTGTGGGATTGAGTGAACCTCAGCAAGTCTGCAGGTGACACCAAATTGGGGAGAGTAGTTGGTATGCTGGAGGACAGGGCTGCCATTCAGAGGGATCTTCACAGGTTGGACAAAGGGGCTAGCAGGAACCTCCTGAAGTCCAAGAAAAGCAAATGTGTAGTCCTGCACCTGAGGTAGAATAGCCCTATGCAGCAGTACAGGTTAGGGATTGACTGGATAGAAAGCAGTTTCACAGATAAAGACCCAAAGATCTTCAGGGACATCAAGTTTAACATGAGTCAGCAGTGTGTCCTTGTGAGAAATACTAATTCCACATTGCACTAAATTAGTAAAATCATAGCATCAGAAGTGTGTGTTGACAGGATAAGAGACAATGGACACAAGTTGCAGCCAGGGAAATTCTTATTAGATGTAAGGAAGAAAAATTTCATAGTGGAGTTCATTAGGCTTTGGATCAGAGATGCTGTGAAATCTTCATCCTTAGAGACAGCCAATATGTGACTGAACAAGGTGCTGAACAGCCTCATCTGACTTTAAAGTTGGCCCTGCTTTACAAGGGTTTTGGATTAGAAGACTACCAGAAGTCCCAGATGATCTAAATTACTCTAACTATGTATTTAAGGTATGATTGCATTAATTGTTTCAAAGGACACAATTGGTGGCATCTGACTAGGCATGCGAGCTAAGTTGCATGGCTATGCAAACATTTCTTAATAGAGGTTTGTCAGGGTGCAAGCAACAGTTGAAACAGAAAAGGTAGGGGGTTATCAATATTTCAGTAGTTTAGAGGCATGTTCAAGCTGAAATTTCAGTAGATCTATTTTTATTTATTTATTTTTGCTGCTATCATTTCTGTCTAATTCTACAGTGGATGACATTTTTACACTAACAAATTGGATCAGGTTGCCAGCACCTGCAGAATAAGGACAAAAAGATTTGCCTGCCTAAGAGACATATTTCTGAATAACTTTTTCTAGTCTGAAGAGAAAAAAAGGAAAGAAGAGGGAGGGGAGTAATTTTTAGAAAAAGGGGAATAAAACAGAAGGTTTTATTTAAAAGCATCCAAAGCTGATAAGGGAAAAAAATGGGGATACAACACACGGGCTGCAAATGCAGTTCTCATGATTTAAATCTGGAAGGCTATACAGTACATCTGTTTAACATCTTGCAGTTTCAAGAACTCTGCCTTGAAAACCTTCTGTCACAGTGACACATGAAATAAAAGGTTATGTTATGACTTTCAGATGCAAACCTGTAAAAGGTTTATCTAATAGCATACCATCTTTTATTAACCCATTGCTGCTGCTCACCTATAACTCTCTTTTGCAAGCAGTTTTGGGAGAGGTTCTACTGTGTAATGAAAAGAAATGTCAAATCAGACTGCAAAAATAATTCTGTAATGGCATTAAATGACTTGTTTGCTATATGTAAATGGCAAATTTATGTATCTGTATACCTCCTCATCTGTTTTCCCTCATCTGTTTTCTCTATTGCTCTTAATGTTTTTCAGCTATCTAATTTTTTTCTTTGATTAAAGAAATGGAACAGATTATTCTGTTTCTGACACAAACATTGAGAACTATTACAGTGACACAGAACAATTTGAACAGTTTCAAAATTTATGGTACCATAAGGGATAAAAGACTAGCATGGCTTAAAGACTATATTCTTGATTCAGATGTCTGAGATTAAGGCTATGAAGTTAAAAGGGTGTAATGGTTGCCTTCTCATTAATATTTATTACTTCTGCGCCTCAGAATTTGAAAAAAATTAATCAACCTTTGCTCGTAGGACAAAGATATTCTATAAAAGTTGTGTTGTCAAACTCTTGACAGAGCTGTGCTAGGAAATGTTTGTCAGGCTGGGCTGAAGTTTGCTTAGTTGTAGAAAATGTGATTAGTGCAAGAGGGTTCTTCAGTGTCCTACATGGCAATTACAAAGGAGCCCAGTGCAAAATGCAGGGGGTGCTATGATCCATTTACTGGAAAATTTCCTTTAACCTCTTAAAATAGAGTGGGGCAAACTGGCCTGGCTTGCCTGCCTATGACATATTAGTACCAATATTACTTGTTGAGTCAAACAAAAATGAGAGCCTTTATCTACTGTCCGGAGATGCTTTGTACCTTGCCAGATCAGGTTGTGCAAACTTTCATCCAAACTTAATGGCTGAAGTCTGGTGGTTCCAAAATTAGAGAGTCTGGGGTTTGATTGCCAAGCTTGTCACTTCCATGGCTTTTTGAAGTGATTTTGGTTAAGTTGTTCTGCTAGGTAGTGATGTAGTTTCCATATTTACAAAATATGGGCAGTAATATTCTCCTTGCTTTATTCGTTGTCTGCAAAGTACTTTAGAAATCCACGGTTGAAATTTCAAGGAGTGCTGCTATTTAATATGTTGAAGTGTGATTTGTTGGTTTTCTTTACAAGGCGCAGATGCTCCCCAGGAAGCAATGGTAATTTCTTTACCTCAAGGAGCTGATGCCACGCATACAGCAGACACATCACAACAGTGAGCTCTGCTGTATGACCTACAGTGAGTGGGTGTGTGAAAGAGAGAGAGAGATAGCATTTCCTTCATAGACATACACACCCTCTGACCCAGACTAGAGAAGAATCTGCTTTGCAGAAGGTTTGCTTCAAGGGATTTTCCACATGTATTTTATTATGTTAAAGCTGATAGTGGTGACAAGTTGCACATTAAGTAACTGTTTCTTCAAAAATGTGCTGTTTATATTCTCTTACTAAAAAAAAGTGATATAACACTGGGTTTCTGAGATAAACAAAGTCATTTGGTTATAGAATGTGTTAGTATTGCATATGAACCTTGCTCTCATCTGCCCCATACCTGCTCATTTTAGGCCTCTGGCTTTATATGATGATTACCTGCATGTTTAGGGACAAATGCATTCATATTCACTAAGTTAGTAGCCAGCGGTTTCCACCAGGGAAATAAGTTTAGTATGCTGTTAGTAATTTGGTTTCTAAAGTACCGGCAAGGTCCTCAACATAAGAGTCAGTGAAACATGTGGTCCTAATCATTCCCTTAAAAAGGAGACATGGTCTATTTTCCATTAGGAATGGTGCTTACAGCAAATGAGTAAATACAGAACAAAATTTACACATCTATTATAACTCGTATGTGTGTGTATGCATTCAAACATGCATGTACATGTGTATGCTTAGACATACTCCCAGTGAGCGTAACATGATGACTGCTGTAACACAGCCAGGCCCAGAGAACGAGTTGGTTGGTAGATGAATTGGAAAACGCAGCTGTCTTCAAATTTTTTTTTTTTTCTTCCCCCCCCAGCCAGCAAAGTTCAAAACTTACATTTGCATTATGTAATTGCCATAGAGGAACTACAGTAAAATTTCTTGCAGAGGTGTTGGGATTTTAATGTAGCTCTGGCTCAGAACAGAGTTCATAATGGCAGAAATGCGGCTCCCACCCCTCGCAATGTGCTGTGCCAGTATGCAGAATCAGAGACCAGCCTTGGCTGGGCTGGTCATACAGAGCATGGCGTCGAAGAATGGAAGTAGAGAGAACTGCCCTCCTTTGTAGGAGCTGTTTTACCCCACCGAATAAGGAGGCCACCGAGGGGCTTTCCGTTTATGCCTTGCCCTCTTCCCTCTTAGAAGAATTGGTATAAGAGGGTATATTGCCTGGCAGAAATTCAGTATGCCTTGCCTTCAATTCCCTTGCCTTCCCGCTGCTGTGTGTGGAGCCTTCTGCTGGCAGAGCAGCAAAGCAGAGCCCCGTTCTGCATTCCTCACCGTTAGGTTCCCGCTGGGCATTGGAGCAGGACCTGGGTATTATTTCCACTTTCTCTGGTTTTAGCTAACTTTGTCATACTTGATGCTCTAGCATTCACAAGATAAAAACCAGGGGAGAAAGCAGTGCTTGGTTCTGCCTTGAGCACGTTTTATGTAGGCCAGGTGTAAAGCAGAATGTAAACTACAGCTTTTCTGGAGAAGCATTCTTGCTCAACTTTTTCAGCTGAATTTGCTTCTGAGCCTGTTCAAAGCTGAATATTTGAAAATATTCCTGTTCTTCTGATGCTGTCATGAGCAGAATCTGACCTGCAGATACAGATATAGACTGAGAGAACAAAATGCCTGTGAAAGGATGCAGGGCTCCTTTGTTGTCTTCTACACTTGGTAATGTCTTTAATCACTATTGGGCATTTCTTTGTCTTTTAATCTGTATAGAGCACTACATCTAATTCACTAATTGCTAACCAGAAACTTCCTGAGTAGTGTATTTGCAAGATAAGAATTCATACTGATGAATGCTAAAATTTCATTCACAGAATTTTGGAAGTCATTGAAGAAAGGAAGTTTCCTTTCTTTCACAAGCACTGAAGCTGCTTCGTATTTGACTATAAGTAAATCCATGAGCTGGATTTAGTTTAGTTTATTATTCTTGTACATGTTTTTTCTGTGATAGGAAAAAACCAGATAGGAACCAGACCTGTGTTTTTAATTTAACTCTTTTTTTTTTTTTTTTTTTTTTTTGAAATGTATATTAATTAAAATTAAATTATGGTTTCCAGGAAGAGGTCAATTTTCTAGGTAACAGTGTGAATTTTTGTTGTCATCTTCTCTCTTGTGAACTTTCTACTTCAGATTTAATGGCATGCTGAATGGGAATGGGCAGGTCCAAGGTTGCAATATCAAAATTTTTTAGGGGCCACTGCTTATGTTGTGACCCCCCTCCACAAATGGAGTTCCGTGGCACAGATTCCAAGCCATATAATGGGTCTTGTTTGGCTGTGGCCTTTTCCTCTTCCCTCACAAGTACTATATTTCTCCTGAAGGGTAACTCAAATGTTTTTTCAAGTTGAACTTGGTCCTCGCGAAGCTTCGTTGCTGCAATGCAGTATAATTTAGGTGTGGAAGGTGTTGCTCTGATGACACATCCTTGCATAGGTGGTGTATATAATACAGTCCCACAGCTGGGTACCTAAGATATACCAATGCTCTATTGTTTGTGTTTCAGCTTGAGGAAGCAATTGTAATGCACATCAGTTCTTCTAGTTAATCTAACAGATCATACAGCCACCATACACCCTGGTCAGGTACCATTGTTGCTTGACCTAGTTTAAAGATAGGATATGTTTAGCTGTCCTGCAGCTGCCCTGCAAGCTTCACTGTGGACACGCATTCCCTGTGTCACATTTCAGAGGCTGAAGTCATCATTACCTTAAGGTTCTCCAGTTTCTATTGCAATTATGTAAAGTCCTGCATCTGGCACTTTTGGCACTGGTTAGAGTTAATGCGGTCTTCCTGCAGATTGTCAAGGTAAATCTCTCCCTCTTCCTCTGACGCTTGCTGTATTGTCATCACTGATCCCGGGTCTTGTGTGTTATTCATGGTCTTGTTTTCAGATGAGGGAGGACATTAATTCTCAAAAATAAATGTGTTCTTATAAGCTTCACTCAAGTCACCATTTCCCATTCAAGAAAACTGCTTGGGCATGCCCGTAACTTCGACAGGACTTTCAGCATGTACTTAAAATACTTAAATGCTTAACTGGACAGGGATGGGCTAAATCTTTCCTGAATCAGAGCCATAATTTTTGATGTGTCAGTTACATGACCTGTTGCAGAATCTGCTTTGACAGATGGATCTAGGTAACGTGAAAGCCACAGAAAGGCATCTTTGTGAGGAAGCTGGGTATTTCTTTTTATATTTCATTTTTTTTCCTGTGTTCATCCTGGGAATAGCATTTACCACTGCTTACTTTTTTTAATACGTGTATATATACACATATATATGTGTGTGTGTGTATAAAGTTTGTATAAATATGTGTATATATCTGTGTATATACATAAATAAAAGTAGATTCCTTTATTTTGTTGTTGTTAGAACTTTTAGCTGTGCTAGAACAAAAAAATTATTTTCCCTTTACTGTTTAGTGTGAGAATTTACAGTGTGCTAATGAACCCTGAATGATCTTTTTAAAATAAATTTCTATTGCCTCATCTTTCCAGAAAGAGTAAGATTTAATGTGGCAGCCATACATGTTCTCCTTCATAGCTGCACATTGCCACTAGTGTTTCATTTAAGAGTATCTGTCCTAGGTTACTGTGATCTGCCTCTGGGCAAACCGGAGAAGAGGATTAACAAGAAGTTAAGGTGTGCAGGAGGAGATGTCAACCGTTATCAGTCCTAGATGCATGGTAAAATACCTCTTTGTGTAGATTTGTCTCTGAAGTTCAGGAGTTTCAGGTTGTAGGCACTCTGTGGAAGAGCTCTATATTTTGCAGATTTCATTGAAATACCCACTATGATTTAAGTTAGTTCAAGGGCACCTGATAGAGGCTGAGCATGTAATTTTCAGAGATGAGATTTACAGGAAAAGGTGGTAGTTTTATTAGACCAACTAATAAAGTTAGTTTGAGGAAACTTTAAGGAAAATACATCCTCAGTCCCTGCTGAAATCAGTAGAAGCTGGTGATGTCCTGTTTCTCAAACTCAGACCATATTGTTGCAGATTGAGAGACCCACATTCAGAGATAAGATGCTTTAAGGTGAATGCTTCCCAGTCTAAGGTCTGTAGGCAACATGTTGCCCTTATGATCCTTTCTATCGGTAAGAAAAAAATGAAAAATGAGGGAAATGCTTATGGTAAAGAGTATTACTCTCATAGTAGGACACTTTTAACCCACAGTTCCAGAAAGATGCAGTTCCCTCCATATTTCATTTTTCTACTCTTGATATGCAGACAATAACCAATATTTCAATTTACTTTGCCTAGTTGATATTCAGGTTACACTTATTAAAGAGCATCAAAATAGGATAGAAATCTTTGATCTTGATCAGTGGCATTGGATAACATTTACTGCATGGGAAGTGTGGCAGTCCCGCTTGGTGGTGAGAGCAGAATGGGTGGGTTGTACTAGGGGCTGGCTTTCCCCTTTGAGGGGTTTGACACAGATTGTTTTCTATTCTCCTCTGAGTCCATGTGCCCAGGTTTTCTTTTCTGAGTGCGTGGAAAAGGTGATGTAATGTACCTTACTCACTGACACAAAAATTGTTACGTTTGCATCACATTTACTGCGGCCAAGAGCATGTACAGAGACTAACTGGAGAGCATCTGATGTGCAATAACTCATCATCAGTTGAAAAGATTTCAGTGTCTCAGTGCACAGTCTTTCCCCCCCCACTGCCCCCCAGGTACTGCCTATGCAATTCATATAACCTCCCAACAAAGAGGATTTAGGAAGGCCATTGTTTTTCAAATCGCAGTCATGAGATCTGTCTCTAGAATGGTATACACAAAGGAGTGTCATGAAAAGGAAGGAAAATTACTTTGTACTGCAATTGTGTCAATCTTAAATTTAAGAATGCCTTTTTCTTGGTCATCTTTGTGAACTCAATGTTGTAGTTTAACCCCAGCCAGCAACTAAGCACCACACAGCTGCTCACTTGCTACCCTCTGGTGGGATGGGTGAGAGAATCAGAAGGGTAAAAGTGAGAAAACTCGTGGGTTGAGATAAAAACAGTTTAATAGCGCCCTTCATCTTCCCCCAACTTTATGTGCTGAGCATGACATCATATGGTATGGGATCCCTTTGGTCAGTTGGGGTCAGCTGTCCTGGCTGTGCCCCCTCCCAAATTCTTGTGTGCACACCCAGCCTGCTCGCTGGTGGGGTGGGGTGAGAGGCAGAAAAGGCCTTGACTCTGTGCAAGCATTGCTCAACAATAACCGAAACATCCTTGTGTTATCAACGCTGTTTTCAGCACAAATCCAAAACATTAGCCCCGTGCTAGCTACTGTGAAGAAAATTAACTCTATCCCTCTATCCCAGCTGAAACCAGGATACTCAACCTCCAAATTTCTAAAACTTCTAATATGAAGTCATATGTAGAAGTCATGGTATTGCTAAGTAACCAAAAATATGGGCGGTTAGCGTAGAAAATTTCAAAGACAAAGTTGAAAGTACATAATTTACTAGTTTTTTGTCTGTTATCAGATGTTTGTTCATTACTTCCCACTTTACTGTTTTGACAGCTATGTTTGGTATAAGCGCATAATTTAAAATGAAATAAACATCTCTCTAATATCATTTATCCCTTCCCTAGCAGTTCTGATCATACATCTCAAAGCTCTGCGCTAAAGAGCAGTGATCAGTATCCACATGTAACTTGTCAGGGAATGGAAGCATTGGGACACTGGACTGGCTTTGTATCAGGCGTGTGGTTGTCAGGATGAGAAATGGGATCTCCTGTGCTATAGGAGAGTATTGCTTAAACTTTTTTGCATTTTTAGAATTCCGGGAAGGTACAGGATATTTCAAAATTTTGTTTGGTGGTTTGGTTTTGTTTTGTTTTAGGTTTTTTTTGTCTGCAAACTGGTCAGTTTTTAAACCAGCAAGGTCAAACCGCTGTGTGTTGAAATTTTGCCAAGTGTCACGGATTTTGATGGTTCGTGTAGAAAAGGTGACGGTTTCAATTTGGGTTTTACCATTTCTTTTTAGGTTTTCTTGTATCTGAAGCTTGAAGCAAAACAAGAGAGTATGAAAAAAACTGGCAGAAAGAGTGATTGGGGAATAAAAATACCCAAGCCTCACTCAACTTCATAGTGTACCTTTCTGTTGGATAAAGAAAGTGCAAGCAGTATGCAAGTGAATCAAAGCTATTCAGTGGAGAATTCTGTGTTCTCAGTTCATGTCATGAAGGAAATGAAGAGAGAGAGTGTGTTATGACAACTCTGTCAGGCAGTGACTGATTAAATTTTTTTTTTTTACATTTTATTTTATTCTTTTGCAGTATTTGAATTGAGACTTTCAAATCTATTTTCCTGTGAAATCCAGTTTCTCAAATAGTTGACTGTCTTAACGCTGTACTGAAACAAGAAACCTGTGTTTGGCTTTTGGCTAATACATCACATAGTGCTGAGATGACGCTCCTGTCCAGCTGGAAATATTCAGTTCATTGTTCATCCATCGCGATCAGGATGTGTCATGGGGGTTGCCCTGTTTGTTCTATTTTTGTTTCTTTCCTTTTGCCTGCATGGTTAAACAGTTTAAAGTGCATAAATGATAACCGGGGCTTTATCCCAATACATATGTCTGTCTGTGCAATGTTTTTATCAGTAACACTCTCTTAGGGGGAGGAGAGGAGAATGTACCTCATTCTGAATCACAGTCTAGCTTCCACCAGGTTTGCGTCCTGCTCCCTTTCCTTCTCCAGGCTATTGCATTTTTTTTCCTTTCTTCGGGGGTTTGATTGCTATATTTGTTTTCCAGCTTAGTGATACAGACAGATTATTACTGCATGCTATTTAGGGGAACTGTGGTATCTGATGGATTAAGCATAAATCTGTCTGGGAATATTGTGGGTTCTGATTTGGTTCTGAGGGTGATGCACTGTTTGGCACTAGAAAAACCACTTAACAGTGCAACCCAAAAGGTAAAAAGGTGTGTTAGTTAATGTAAGAAAGAACATATTACAATTAATTTATGATGAGATGATAATTGAAGATGTGACAGTTTATAGATTTTTATGTTTTGGGGTGGGAGGAAATGTAAGATAAATGCTAGACGTGATTCTAGAGTGAGCTCAGATCATTAACATGGGACCATTGATAAAAGCTTCTTAGTCTTGGCTGTAATTTTTCCATGTGGTAACTACCATTCACGAGCAATCAGAACATAACAATATTATTCTTTAGGAAGATATGAACAACTTCTGTGAAATGCAGTTTTCCTGTCATAAAATAGGTACAGTACTTCATAACTCAGTTATGTTTTTAGAATTTATACTTACATATTTATTTGTGTGTGTGTGTATATAATACTTATATACGATATTATCTATAAAATGTGGCAGAGAAGAAAAAAAGATTAATTTCTTCATGTGAAGGCCTCTTAAATTCAGTGGAGAGGGGATTGGTTGGTGGAATTTTTTTTTTTTGGAGACTAGGTGTCTCGTTCTCTTTTATTACATTTTTAATTTTCATGAAGCACGCACATCTTTAAGAAGTATGGAAAAGATTACTTTTAATTTTATGCAAAAGCAGGATAGATCAGAGAGCAGGTAACAAACTTACATAATTTGGTTCCCAAATTTATTTCCTAATTTTGATGTGAAAAAAGAAAATTTACAACCAAAATAAATGAGTGATTTCCCCTACAATGGAAATATTGATAAATCCTGACTTTTGGAGGGTACTCTGTGAGATATTGGTAGTAACAGTTTGAGTCATGTCCTGCATGTGTTCACTCGTTGGATAATACCAAAGGAAGGAAGCAGTGCACAGTTGCATACTGAATAAGAAAATAGAAGGAAAAAAAGGCTGTGCAAATTATAAATGTGTGGCCTGTGCCAAATTTATGCAAGATGAGTGTAAATGTATTATTGATCCCTAGCATAGATTTATAACTTAGTTGCCGAACACTGTATAGAATTAGTATGTTAGCAACTTTTGCTAATCATTTGTAAATGATTAAATACTTCTAGCAGTCTGTAGATGTAGGACATAAGAAAACTTCAGTGGTAATCTTTTTGACCTTTACTAATTCTTATATGCTTTATACCTTTAGGCTGAGAGTTGATGCGTTTTCCTTGTGCTTTTGAAAGGAGAGATTCACATACTACTCTGGTGCACTTAATTAGTAGCAAACAAGCTTTTGTTATGCTTTGTAATACTGCATAGCAATCCGTCTAAAAGAGGAGGAAAATTGTGGGTAAACATGAATAAATAAGGAAGTGATTAGATTATATGAAAATTGTTTAGATTCTGATGGAAGTTTCTGTAATCTGCTAATGGCAGTAAGTACAGTTTAATTACTAATGCCAAAAAAGGAGGCTGAACATGGAAAGGAGGGAATTTTTCTACTTGTTACCACTTACGATTTTCTAAAAGCTATCCATATGGGTCCACTTGGTCTGAACTTATAGGCAAGTTGGTCTCTAGCCAGATGCTCCATCTCCTTGAGCTCACACCTCTCTATAGAGCTCTAATGTTCCCCTGAAGAGTACTTTTTTTTTTTTTTTTAACTCTCTAATTTAGATTTGGCAGTTGAAGCATGATGGCGATTGAATGTTTTGAGAACGAGCAATAAATAAAGCTTTAAAACTTCCATTGTTTTGTCTCTCAGTTGCTGTGCTATGCAGTTGCATAAGCATCCGTAGGCTAATGTAGTGGAAATCAGATTGGATTACATCTGCTAAGGTCACATTTTGGTTAAGGTTTCTTTCCTTTTTTTTTTTTCTTCTTTTTTTTTTCCTCTCTCTTTCCTCCAAAGCTCTAGCTATCCTCATTTGTATCATAAATAGAGAAATATAAAGGAGGAGTGCTTTGTTTTATGAAGCAATGTCCAACAAGGAATTGGTTGAATGAAGAAGGTAGAGTTTGACTAATCTGAACAACATATTTGTAATGAAACATGATTTCTTCTCGCCCTTCCTGCCCCTCCTCCCTCCTCGCCCTCCTTCCCCCTCTGTATGAATACCGTGTAATCCTCCTCTCTTCTTCCACCATGGTAACCTGTTGTTGTGCCTCTGCGTGCTCAATGTTTGATCTGCATGTCATATGGCTCTTTCAAACTGTGTAAGCCCCAGTAAGCCACAGAGAAGAGATTTGTGCCTCTTCGTCAAAGAAATCTAACAAGGTAAAAAGCCACTATATTGTGGAAAACATGAGTTCTCTCTAAGGTGACGGTGTGTTCTCCACCCTCCTGCAGAGCTTTGAATGCGGCAAAGGAGAGCATGTGGGTTTTTTGACTGCATGTAGTGATGTTAGTCGAGTTACAGACCCCCCTCCAACATTCCTGGTCCCGATACTGGGATTGTAACAGTCATGGGAGTTGCTTGCACAGTAACAGAGCCAGGGCCGAGAGAAGGCACATGTAGATCACTGTATGGGATGTGGACAGAAAGCGTGTGCATGAAAGACTGGAGGTTTTCTGGTTGGTTGGTTCTTCCACTCTTGTGTGCAGTGTAGGCTGGCTATGTAGATATCCAGAAGTTGAAAAATGCTGAGATGATATAAGTCTGCAAAGCAATACACACAAACCAGTGTTCAACTAAAATCAGACGGCAAAACCATGCAAAATAATCCATACTCTGTGAAGTAATCTCTAAGCTGTGTTTATCTGTAGATTCACATGAAGGAACCCAGAAATACCCCCCGAAAAATACCTGGTAAAATTTAATTTTATCTGATTCATACTCAAAATCAAAACTAGGAATCATCAGGTTTCCTTCTTCCTTAATATTCTCTAGAATACTCTAGTGTACTTATTCAGCCCCAAAGGGTAAATGTTAAGTATTATTGCTTTATTATTATTAAAAGTTTGGATCATTTTCCAAAATATTTGGACTCTACAAAGTTTGCAAAACCATACTGGAAATTTCATAACATACTTTCTTGTAAAGTTTCTGACCTTTCCTTCTTCTGATTGCACTGTAACAACTATTCTTATAGTATTCTGGGAATTCTCTTTCTTGTTTTATTTAGAAGCAGGAAATGCACATTGATTTTGAAGGGGAGGGGGAATGATTACATTTTCTGAAATTCCAGAAACAGTTCAAATCAAGGTTTGACTGAGAATTTTTGCTTTCTTTTTTCTTCCTTTCTTTTCAGGGGTCTAGTTCATTTGAAATACAGCTTGGAATTGGAGCAAATTATGGCAGCAGGGGAATGCAAAGAGTCCTACAACAAAAGGAGGATAGGATGAATACGTGCTATTGCATTCCCTCATGCGTTGTGCAGGCAAATACAGACTTCACACTTTCCACCCTTTCTGTCTCTCAGCAGATACTACCTAAGGAATGAACTGGGTCTTCTCGATGCTTTGCTTTGTTCCTTTTTCAGCCAGCATTGCCTGTGCTTTCACAGTTGTGTTCTAGAAAACGGTTGTAGTTTGATTGTGCCATGTCTTCTGCTTTTAGCCACTGTGGACCCCGGAGTGTTCTGAGCCTCTCGAGGCTAATTATATTATAAGACTACAACTCCTGTTAAAGTCTAAAACTGCTTTGAGCGAAAAAAATTGAAATTTGTTTTTTTCCTGACAAGAAAACCGTTGGCAAAAGAAGTGACAGTAAAGCTTTGTGTTTCATTTTAAAGTGCCATGTGGATGCTTTTATTCTCAAAGGCAGCCATTTTGTGGTTTCCCTTTCAAAGAGACTAAGTGAAACAATATAAAGATGCACTGTTTGAAGTAAGCGTGTCTGCAGAGGGAGCTACTATTCGTAACTGCGCTGTTTTGGTTTTTTTTTTTTTTTGCCAGTTACTGATCTTTTTTCTCAAGCCCTAAATCTTCATTAGCATACCATGCTCCATCTTTGTTCGGGGCAGATTTTAATTTTGTATTTCTTTGTCATGGTGTAGATCTGACCACAGAAGGTTTTGCCATCTATGGGCTTGACTTGTATTTCAGTGGCATTATTGACTGGTAGTGACCAAGTGAATCACGTGAAGGCTCCAGCTATGTCAGTGAAGGACATCTGATCATCTACATGTCACAAGACTGTGTTTACCCTCAAGTGCTGACATAGTAGAGGTGAGGTGCAGGGTGAGAAAACGACAGGACGGGTAACTGTGGAATATCTGATATACTGTCAGGTTGAATTGACATTTCCTTTATTTCAGAACTAAAGGCAAATGGGGAGACCAGAGGTATCCCTGTAGTTTTATCATGCTTGATTATTTAAGGAAAGAAAACCTCATTCTTCTAATAATTCCCAATGATTTTATATTCCATAAGATTCTCCTCTGTATGTGAAAGGACTCTGTGACAAATCAAGAAACCAATTCATTTTCATTTTGAGGTTTTTAAATTGTCTCAGAAAGATGGATTGATGGATATAGACTACCACTGTTTAACAGAAGATGAGAAAAAAACATTTAAAAACGATCCCAGGCCTCAGAAAAGCTCCAACTTTACTGTTTGAACTCTGTGCACATAAATAATAAGCTTCTGTTAAAGCCCCAAGGCTGCTAGGTAAAAAACTGCAAATCCTGATAAATTAGTTATAATATATAGTCCTCAGAATACATTACGACAGACTTGGAACTGAAGCATTTTAGCAGTCCATTAGCCATTTTCTTTTTCTTGAATTCAGAGGAAAAGTGCATCAGTCACAAAGAAAAATACTATGAATATTTCTTAAAATGTGAGAGAATTTTTTTCACACTTCAGAAATGGCTTTTAAGAATGCTGGTATCAGCCCTTACTTTGTTGGCCACTGGAGTCTATGCTAACCTGGCAGGATTTAATTTTTTTTCTACTGTATGCAGAATCTTCTACCTCTTTTATTCTTAATTGAGAACCTTTTAGTACAACATTAAGCAAGGCGATTAGCATCTGCCATGTTTTTTGTTCTTTATCTTACCTTCTGTTGAGGAAGAGATTGGTACCTTAAGAATAATGTACGTTTTCATATTTCTGCTTTTGGACTTGTTTATCTTACCTCGGGTGTATCTAGGGGGGAGGTAAGGTCAAAGAAGTTTGTTTTCACATGTATAGGAAAGTGGTGAAAAGGGCTGGAGTGTTTAGTTCTGCAGAGTGACTATTTAGCTTCCACCAATTGACAGTCTTGCAAACTTCAGGGTGTAACTCTAATTCTCTGTGTCTTCTGTCCCCATTAGTTCCAGACCAAATAGTGCTGAATGCTGCTTCATGCAAAAAGTCTGCACAGGTATGGACTCTGGGACAATCTAGAGCAATGGAAACCCATTGCTTTTGTGTTACAGACACAAGATGAGGAAAAGTGGCATAAATATATTTCAAAATCTCATCTAGATACTATTTTAGGCTGATAGAAATGATCACGAGTTGTGGAAATGATTCAACAGCCAGCTGTTTGGATGCGGTTCTGCTTTTTTAAATGCCAGTGCAGTTTTTACAGTAAACTTCACATAACAAGTGCCAAGGTGTCTGATCCACTTTTTAACTGGTCATGGGGCCTGTCATACTTCTGTCACCATCATATAGAAGCTTGTCCTGGAAACACTTTGTGCCTGGCATTGATGCTGCCAAATCTCATGCCTGTCATCTCTTTTCTGCCCAAACTACAGTAGGAGTCAGAAAAGGGTTGTAAAATTACCCTCTGTCCTCACTCTTCTACCTGCAAGTTTACAGGGCTGTATGCTGTACAGCACCTGTCGGGGTTTGGCTTATTTTAAAGAGACTATTATTGTTTTATCTGAAAAGACAGGAAAGGCACTTCTTGGATGGATTTGGAAAAAACCCGATATTTTTCCTTTTTTTTTTTTTTTCCCCCCCAATGCCTTTGAAACTGCTGCCTTCCATGCCAGAAGTTTTCTCCAGGTAAAGTGATAGTTCTGGTTTTGAAATACAGAATCAAAATACAATATTAAAAAATAGCCAAATAGGATTAAACATTGTGTTGTTAAATCCACTCAGAAAGCTTACTTTGATAAGCTTGTTGTATAGGGAGTGATTGCCGAAAATGTTAGAATTAGTTTTTAGTAGATGTAAGGCAGTTTCAAGTAAGGTGTTAGTGTGATGCCCCTGTGAAGTGAACACTGCTTGTTGTTCAGTGTTGATGTCAATGTATCTTCTTCCGTAAAAGCATCCGCCTTTGCAGTCCTCACTTCAGGGTGGAAGGCTTTCTGTCAAAATCTTTTAATCCAATTGATCATGAGAGATAAACTGTTATTCATATGTCTTTCAGTTTGCTCTTGTTCAGTTCCAGTTCATATTATATTCATATTTAGGGGAGATATGTTAGACTACGCAATAATTAACTACCATGTAAAAGGTCTCTTTGCAAATCAGGAGTGGATCATGGAGCTATTTATTTCCCCTGAAGTTTCATTGCCCTGCTGGTCTTTCAGCTATTGCCAAAATCTTTTCAGTTCAGTGCTAGTATAGGGTTCTGAATAGACAGTTTTCAGTGATGGATTTGTATAGTAAATTTGGATGATCACACTTTTTTTTGTCAGTGTCATCAATATGAGAAACTGCAGCCAGCAGTTTGTAAGCTCCCCCCCCACTCTTTCCAAGCAAATTTGCCAAGCATTTGGAAATTTGAAAATTTCTCCCCAGAAGCTGAGAATCTAAAAAGTCATCTGTCAGAGAATGCTCCGTTCCCTCAGGTGTGAGAAGCAAAGCATCCCTTCAGATAGTCCTGGTAGTCTGTGTGTCACCCCTCCTACACAAGTCAACAGCAGATCAATGGAAGGGGATGGGATAGAATTCTGTCCCACTTTGTTCAGGTCAGCGTTAAGTTCCAGTTGATCTGTTTATGCTTTTTTGTGCCTGAAACTATGTTTCTGTATCTGTTGACCTCTTAAGGGTGAAGAATTTATCAAGTAAAGTTAGGGATAAAATAAAATCTTGTCACCATTTTATTCAACGCTATGCAGTATGGTACGCAGGTCTACCAGTCAGTGGCTTCACGTAGCTGTATTTAGTGGTGCAGTAACACAAATGTAGCTTTGCTGGCAGGTGCGATGCCACAGCTCGTGCAGCGTTTGATGCGAAAAACTAGAAAATGCCTTTTAACAGGTGAGGAGATGGCCCTTCGTGGTCGTCTTAAGGAGCTGAATTTCAGAGGACTTAATTCTATTTTATATTGTATACATTGTAAAATGTTTATATTGCGGTGTAGGAAATTTCTTTTCTGAAATACCAAGTATCACCACTCCCAGTCCATCTCATAAAATGTTCATTTTCTGCCTTATTTTACATGAACCCTTTTCAGCCCTGACTTTGCTCTATTTCTGACAAATTACAATAGGTAATCTGAGGGGTTGCATGATAGGCAGTGGGTTAGGAACTGAGAAAGAAGTAGCATTCAAAACAGAGACTAAAGGGATTAAAGGGGGGAGTCAGGCAAGCGGGAGCAGGGGTATTCCCTGCAAACTTTGATTGTTTCATAAATGTTGTGTCAGTGCAGTTCAAGTGGCTTCTATGGGATTAAGAGTGGGTCTTAAAACAATATATGCTTCTAGAACAGAGGGTGGCTACTGCAAAATTTTATCATAAGCCACTTGCAGCTCAAGGGGAAATGTGGAGTGGCCTATAAAGTTTCTCTCATCTTTAAACTGCTATACTGTTGCCAGTTAGCCTGATTTATACTATTGGAAACTACAGCTGTTCTGTTCTATTACTTCCTTAACTGAAATTTGTATATTGAAATCATTGTTTCAGTTAAACTAAGATTGGTGTATGATAATATGACTGTATAAAGGCAAATAATTACCATATTTTTAAAAATAATAATTTAAAACCCCTTAATTCTTCTTCCTGTTCTTTATGTCCTGGAGGCAGAACAAAAGAGTTTTAAAATCTTTTATTTAAGTAGCATAGGGACTGAACTATGTTTACCTGTTTTTTTTAAAGTTAATTTTGCAGGCATTATGGCTATATCCGCAAACTGTCCATGTTTGCCTTTTCAGAATGTGATTATTGCTCATAAAAGCAGTTTTAATTGAATGCTTATGTCATGAATTGCTTGTAGCATGCTTAAAACTACATGCCTCTATTTATACGACTATAGTTTATTTTTTAGAGCTCCCTGTATAACAATACTGGGAAATTACTAAAGGTTTTTTTGCTGTTCAGCTGGGTGATTTTAAAACATATTCCTGTTATATTGGAGTATTGGCATTGTTGCTTAGGAATAAAAACTTAAGAAAATTATCCCTTCCCCCTTTCAAAGAAAGCCACATCTAAAAAGGTCACAAAAGGAAACACACAATTCAGATAATCTCCTTGCTGTATCTGAGATTAACTTGGACGCAGATGTTTCAATTTATAGTTTGATCTGGCGTAATATATACATTTAACAAAATCCTGTTTTGTATTGCTTCTATAAACACTAACGTCTGATAAAAGCATGTTGGCTTTTCTGCCATCTATTTGAATCAGAAACCTCTGAGCCAGTGCCTAGAAAGCAGTGTCAGAGAAGTCTGACGCTCAGAGACCTAAATTAACTCTTTCAGCATTTGGCTGCAACTTTTCTTAGGCTTTTCCCTGCCTTTCAAATGGCAAATCCGTTTGTGGTTTTCTCAATTTAAGCTGCTGTGGATAATTATTAGACTTTGTTCTTGCTGTATTTAAAGATGAAATGATTCAATGCTGTTCATTATGGCTCATTTCCGGGCCACACTGTAGCCATTAAATTTCCGAGATACTATCTGAGAAATCACTGACATTATTCATACACCAGGACTACAGTGTTTTCCTCCCCTGCTGTTTGCCAGGCATTAGCCCACCTGTCTGTAATGGGAAATGGCTTTGGCATGATCAGAATCTTTGTGGAAGGTCATGAACAAGCAGTCTTTGTCCTTTTTTGCCAAAAGCAGTTCCCCCTTTATCCGCAAATAGCATTATCTAAAAAATGAATTGCTTCCTCTGAGTCACAGATATCACTCAGAGATCGGATGATTTTTATATCCCAAAAGTGAAGTTATCTTGCCTCTGACTGTGTGTGTCCCAGCAAATCTTGGTCACAAGAAGTGATATTAGGTTTACTTTAGAAAATAATTAGCAGCTACTTTACTATTTCCTGCTAATTATCCTAATGAAGCAGGGCATAATAAGAAAGATACCTGACAGCCAGGCAGTGAATTCTGAGACTGTAGAGGATCATCTCCAAGATCTTGAGTTTATCTTCACAGTTTTGTTGGCACCTGTAATGAGGAGGTAAATATTGCTCTGTTAGGAGGTTTTTGGTAAATATATGCTTGTCCACATCCTGCTTTCTGTTATTTCTAAAGTGGGGTGATTTAATCTTGCAAGCTTCTTGCTCTTTGCAGGTCTGTTGATCTCGGTAGCTATTATGTTTAGTAGTATGTGCAGAATTGTTCCCATATTCCCTCAGTGAGGATGTGACCATGGCTTTTATGAAAGTTTAAGCAACAGTCATACCTCTGAAAGGAAATGAGGGAAACAACAAATCAGTAACTAATGAAAGAATTATCATAGACTTAAGTCAAAGATTAAAAATTCGAATCTGTAAGAGTGATATAAAATCATACGTTCTTAGATATGTTGCGGGGGGTGGGGTGGGTGGGTGGAAAGTAAAAGACGGAAAAGTGCTGCTTTGCAAAATGTAGAAGTACTACTTTAGCAGTACTCAGTGACATTTCCATGAAGCTTGGTTGAAAGGCAAACTTAAGGTAAAAAGCCCCACAGCAACTTACTCCTGTATTTGTAAGGCATGGGTTTACTGTGTGGCCTCCTTTTAAAAACCCATTTAAGTGATAAACCTTTTGAGCCTGCCAGCCTGACCCCCAGGTGCAGGGGCAGGGCAGGCAGCAGCCCAGGCCCACTCGGCTCAGGATTTTGAAGAACGGTAGATGTGGTTAGTCTACCACGTTGCTTGGAGAGCCTGCAGGAGAGTAGTCTATCTGTCCCTCTTCCCTGCCCATTCGCTCTGCCAAAGTCCAGATCCAGCTGTGGGCTTGCACAACTGGTGTGGTTGGTCCAGGCCCTGTGATTAAAGAGCCCTTGAATTCACAGCTGTGCTGACAGCCAGCAGCATGCCTGGCAATCTGACCATGAAGAGGAATGGCTTTGGAGGCTGGGGCTAGAGAAGATGGTCTTAAGAAGTGCCAGGAGGGATTTTTTTTTTTTAAATAAATTTTGCTGATTTTTCTATGTATCCATTGAAAACTGAGGGCGGCCCTATATTTGAAGTCACCCTATATTTGAAGTCACCCACCTTATATTTGGGCCAGTGCAGTAGTTCTGGCTAAATCTGCGCAAACGGCCAGTCTACAAGGATAAACCACAATGAGGTTAAGAAGAAAGCATTCAAAATTTGTTTTGGCAGAAATTGGTTAATTAAGTCTGTTTAGCATTACACAAGACCTTTGCTTGGCCAGCTTACTACCTTTGTTAAATATGTGGCTTCCCAGGAGTAAATCTGGATGAAATGTCTTAGTATTGTTTAAGTCATTTTTTCATAGGGAAAACACAAAAATTGTGCAATTGCATATATTGGACCAAAGAAATATATGTGTTTGCATTTTCCCATGAAACTCTTTTCCAGAAGGAAGAAAATCTACAGACAGTGTTGTTGGGTTTAGGTCCTATATTGAGGGATATGGCAGTATTTTCTTTGTTATGCTCCATCACCCCCAAAACTAGAACACAGATTCAAACAGCAAAAGCTGAGAGTGGTATATTAATGATAATATTTTAAGAACATTGATATATCAAGAACAGTAAGTCAAGACCCACTTCAGTGTCTCAAACAAGATGACTTGGGACAAATAGCCCACATATTCTTCCTAGCTTCAGCGGCTGTTGCTAGACCTACCTTAGGTAATTTCTAATGCAGGTGTTAGTCAAATGATAGAATTAAATCTATTGAGCTTCATGGCAGTATTTTCTGATTGTAGAAAAATCTTTCCTGGAGGAAGGTTATGATGCTGGGAAGCTAAATGGGCTAAAGTGTATATGGAAGACCTCAGAGATACAGGAGAACAGGCTTAGAGACATGCTAATTTTCTTCTCACCAGTATATTGTGTAGCTTACCTTTAGCACACAGTAGACTTAAGTAGCTTCAAGACCTATTATTCTTTCCCAGTATAGGATCAAACTAATGAAAATACAGAAATAATTTACATTTAAAGGAAACTAATGGTACAAAGGGAACTTAACAGCAATTTTCTGTCCTAAAATACAATTCTAGAGGTAATTTACAAAAATTGTTTAGTAAACTCAGAGTTCATTTTTTGTTTTTAAATTCTGTCAAAAATAGTCATGCTCAGTGTGAATAAAGAAACTAGAAAAAGTAGTTTTAAAGTAGTCCGTGGGCTTTTCAAGGTAGAGAATGTAATGAAGAAGTTAACAGAAAGTCAGTCAGATTAAAAGACTTAGGGCATACTTCCTCTGGCCTGTCTTGTTCCTATAACTATGCTGAGAGGCCAGAGACCTGTCCTTTATGCCAGCCATGGATTTTTGTGGTATAAGGGAAAGTCTTAGGTTGGAAAATTTTCAATTTCCAGGTCTGTGGCAGTCATGTGTTTTCTTCCTCTGCGCTCTTCGTCTAATGGACTGATCGGCTGAGGACAGCATATGAACACACACATGACATTACTCTGAGTTGCCCTATGGGCCAAAAAAATCTTAAACCTGACTATGATTCTTACAAGCAGAAGATGAGGAAGAAAGCAGTGCTACTGATGAGTACCGTAGAACTTTTATCACTACCTTTTACAGTGAGTAGGAGTTCAAGTGGCTGTGTAGGTTTATATGTATTGCACATCTATTATCAATCCATTGCTATCTTACTATACAACCGAGTAGATTACTGTACAATTTGGCCTAGATTATGCTTGATTTGACTCAGCTTGGGAGACTTTACCTATTGTAAGTTTAGTGCTGCCTTTTTTTTTTTTTTTTTTTTTTTTTTTTTTTTTTTTTTTAAATCAACTTCATGCTCAAGGTATTACAAGGAACTCTGAGTAAAACTGAATGCAGTGATGTAAGCATAGAATTCTGTATACAAATGAATAAACTGTTCTGGTAATAGTCATTTGTTGTTGCAAATGTAAAGGTAATAAATGGCCACTGTAGTCTTATTTCCCATCTGGTTTTAACAGTCTCTTTCATTTTCCAAGACGTGCTGGTATCTAAGACCTTATCTAGCAAGTTTTCACTTCAGTAATTAATGAAATGCTATCATTTTCTAGTACACAGCTGTGGAGCTTTTTGAATTGTTATTGTGTTGCCATGCTTAGGAAAACAGTTTGAGTTAAAGCCAAAGATAACTTTGAATCATTTGGTATCAAGGTACTAATGAGCTCTGCAGACATTTCAAATACAATTTTTCCCTCTTCAGCCAGGTGTGGCTTAATCCACTCTATTTTTCCCATAAGCAACATGATGTCCAATATATAACTTTCTCTTCATACTGCAAAGAATGTTTCCAAGAGGTTAAAGTCATGCTTTTTGCAACACAGAAGAGACTTTGCCGATTTCTCTTTTCCTGATGTTGGATTACTATCTGTTTCCACCCTGAAATTTGATGGCCTGACAATAAATACTTTTTTCCTCAAAATCTCAGATCGTGAGCTATACTAGTTTGCATATTCTGATTTATGTGTGTGTGTTTCCTATCCTTAAAAACTGTTTATGAATTAAAGTACAAAAGCTGTTTCTACATGGTTTATACTCTAGTATCATTTTTCTAAATTCTGGCTGCGACAATGCAAACAAATTGCATTCAGATTCCAAGGAAAAAAATTAAGGATTTAATACTGTAGTAAAAGTATTGAAGCCATTACAAATGAATTTATCAGGAATTCATTCCTCTTGATTGATATGCTAAGCAGAAGCATGTAGGACATTAAAAGAATCTTGTATAAATCTTCATAGTATCTGTTGCTGCTTCTTAGAGAATGTGTACATGTTCTGCTATTGATTTGCCACATAGTTAAACTTTAAGATTTCTGGCTAGTAAAATCCTTGTGCACATATCATGGGAGCTCTGTGCTTTGCTCCAACTCCAGGAGAAGGGTGCCAGCTTTTGCCTCAGTATTTCTGACTCATTCCGCAAGACGTAATTTGTCAGCGCCCAATTGCCAGAAAGTGTCAGCTCTGCCATTTAAAGCAGTTAGTAAGTTTTTTCAATATGATGTGTATACATTCAGTATTTCTTTAAAATATTAGTTCAGTATGCCTTTTGTAACCCATTTATTTTCTTTAGAAAACATTCTAGTTACAGGTTGGCTTCTGCAAGATGTCACCCAAACTCATGCCATTGCTTTATATGCCGTACTGTGGCAATGCTATGCTATCCATCATGGGAATCCCTCCAAGGGTGATGAAATTTGGGATTCAAATTTTCTGTTGGGGAAGTTTATAGGTTTTGTTTCAGAATAAAGACATGAAACTTCACTTGTCATCTTGGTATAAACACATAATTCCACAAAGCACCTGCATCTGCTAAAAATACCTTATTGAAGCAAACAAGACAACAAATCCTTTGATATGCAGAAAAGAGGATGGGTGTCCCTTGAATATTTCCATAACCATGTTTCCTTTAGTATTGTCATCTGAAGGGTTAAATGTAGCACAGAAGTTTCTTTCCTTCCTTCCCTACCAGCCCAGGTGTCCACCCAAAATGACAAATGCTTTGTTAAAAGGACTGCATGTACAAGTCAGTATCTTCAGAGTACTGAATATCTGAGTACCTCCACATATCAAGAAATATTGTTATTTTTTAAGCAACTACCTGTATTGAATGAAAGGTATTCTCATCCAAGGAAAAATAACCTCACATCATGATTATTTTGTGTTACTGCCATCATTTGTGTTTTTTTCCGTAGATACAAAGTTCATGCCTTGGAATTCAAGATGTGGTGTTTTTCTGTAGTCCTGGTTCCTATTGTCAGTGATAATTCCACTGATAACAGAATAGCATACCCTTTCTTTGGGTGGGGAAGCATATTTGTGTTTCACTAGAAATGTTTGGTTAACAGAAGCACAAGAAACTAAACCACAAAATCTAAAAAGGGAAGTTTAAATGTATTTTTTATAGGAGCGGATCTGTAATAAAAACAATAAAATCCAGTGTTTAAGCTTTATAGAAATAATTTAATGACCAGCTGCAGCAATAAACACCTTTCCGTTTTGATTGGGTCTTAACTCCTCCATCCAGTGATTAATTGCTCCATGAAAAGACAAACACATTACATTATACCTTAAGTATAACATCCTGTTTTAAAGATTCCACTAGTGCAGTTTAAATGTTTTTGATCCTGTTCGGACTTTAAAAGGATATTTCAAGGATCCTCCATTTATCATTACTTCTTGCATATCTTCAGAACCAAGGCAATAACTGGCCAGTATTTCCTTTCTCATATTCAGCTTTGGCCTTGCTTGCATTTGTATTGCACTTGGAAAGTAATGTAATATTGTAGTGTCACAATTTGTTTTCATTGGGAGCGCCATGGAAAGTACAGGATGAAGACTGTATTTTATTTAAATTGTGGGAAAAATTAGAACTTTATTAAAAAGTTCTGTAACTGGTTCCTATGGAGGATGGGACATGCATTAATGTATTATTATTAAAGCCATACTCATTGCAGATAACAGAACAGCCATTAAGACAGTGATTTTCAATTATTTTGGTTATAAACTACATTTTATCTAATGATCTAAGAGGGAAGTAATGATAGTAGAAAGCTTTAATTCATCCACTCCTCCTCTTACACAATTAAGCTTCCTTTCTTGAGGAAGCCTGGAAAAGGGACTGTATATGACACTACCATCAATAAAACTGCCACAGCAAAGTTTGTATCTATATCAGAAGTATGAACCTCATTTGTTTTTTTAATTCCATTTTATTTCACTTTGTGCTTTAACCTCCATTTGAGAGCATTACCTTAAGTTTTGTAACAGAATTGCAGAAGGGTTGAGGTTGGAAGGGACCTCCTGAGGTCACTTGGTCCAACCCTCGTGCTCAAGCAGGGTCACCTACAGCCAGTTTCCCAGGATAATGTCCAACGGGCTTTTGAATATTTCCACCCAAGGTGGGAGATTCAACAGCCTGTTCCAATGCTCAGTCACCCTCACAGTAAAAAAGTGTTTACTGATGTTCAGATGGCACCTCCTGTTTGTGCCTGTTCCCTCTTGTCCTGTCACTGGGCACCACTGGAAAGAGCCTGGCTCCCTCTTCTTTACACTCTCCCTTCAGGTATACATTGATAAAATTCCCCCTGACACTTCTTTTCTCGAGGCTAAACAGTTGCAGCACTCTTGCTCTCTTCAAGCATGAGAGATACCCCAGTTCCTTAATCATCTTAGTGGTCCTTTGCTGGACTGTCTCCAATAGCTCCTTATCAAGTTTCTACTGGGGATTTTATTTTATTTTATTTTGGATTAAAACATTTGTTCTGGGATGATGCCTTTTATGAAAAATCAGCACAATCTAGCACTTCTTCCTTTAATGGCTTCTCTGATGAGTCCATCTAGAGAAACAATAGATTCTTGAGTGGGAACAGAGGCAGAGGCAAGTTCAGGACCATTTCTTCCTTTTAGGCATCTGTGGTTCTGAATACTGTTGATAAGACATGTCAATGGTTAATGCACGTTCCTTTGCCAAGCTGGTAGTCTTTGCTTGCTTGCCATGTTTTCCCATAACCACCTGAGAGCCTAAGGGTAGTGGTTAGTCACCACCCAGTCCCAAGAGGGTGGATATTCTCACCTTGGCCACAGGGGGAAATAGGTCAGGCTGAGATAAATCTCTCTCCCCGTTATATAATCCGAAAGGAAGGACTTGATGGACCTAATTTAAATTGCAACTAGGGGAAATCAGCCATGTTAAGGCTTGTATAGTGTATAGTAAAGGTAATGTAAAATGGAAACCAGGTTCTTTATGCCTTGAGGTACAAGATTTTGAGCCAAGGATTTAACATTAGGCTAAACAATTTTCATCATTGGACTTCAAAAACTTGTATAAAATCAGTAGGTAACATCCACTAACATAGGTGTTGTGATTTGTCTGCTTTATCCAGAATAGCCAATTAGGCAATACAAACATGAATTGAGATATTTAACTGAAGTGCTCGTTTAGGTATTCAAATAGGAAAACCACAGTCAAACATACAAATTATGTTAAAGACAATGGACCAAAGTATTTCTTGTGATTCTCTTGTACTTGGTGACAAATCTGGCCCCATTTGAGTCAAGGAGTACAATAGCAAACTACTTGGGTTTAGTACTTCTCAAGGGACTAGCTGTCAGATATTTAGCTACTACTTAAAAGCACAAACTCCTTGTTGTTAACAGCTGTTTATTGGTTCCCATCACAAGTGCAACATTATTTGGGATTTCTGAAATAGGAAGAGCAATGTGAAACATTCAGTTAAAGCAGAGGAAAAATATAGTTTAAATGTGCGTATAAAATATATGGAAAACAATCAGAAATACAATAAAACTGATGAAAATTGAGCAAGAGAGAATTATTTGAACTCATAAACAAAAATAATTTGAAGTCAGAATATCAGGTAAAAAAAATCTACTCTTTCCAACTTTCCTTTTTTTGGTAGAATTTTGTTTAGATATTCTTTAGATACCATTTTTGCACTTGATTTGGGAGATGAAATAGAAAAATATGGTAGCTTTTTATGGTGATAAGGACAGATTTTATTTCAAACTTTCTCTTTCCATTACTATATGATAGTCTGTAGGTTTCTTTATTTATGCTTCTCTATTTTCCATAGTGATCCAAGCAGTAAAGCCAATCTAAAACGGTGTGTGTATTGGTGAGGCCACACCTCGAATACTGTGTTCAGTTTTGGGCCCCTCACTACAGGAAAGACATTGTGTTGCTGGAACGCATCCAGAGGAGAGCAACAAAGCTGGTGAGGGGTCTGGAGCACAAGTCTTATGAGGAGCAGCTGAGGGAACTGGGGTTGTTTAGCCTTGAAAAAAGGAGACTGAGGGGACCTTACCGCTCTCTACAACTGCCTGAAAGGAGGCTGTAGCGAGGTGGGTGTTGGTCTCTTTTGCCAGGTAACAAGCAATAGGACAAGAGGAAATGGCCTCAAGTTGCGCCAGGGGAGGTTTAGATTGGACATTAGGAAAAATTTCTTGACCGAAAGGGTTGTCAAGCATTGGAACAGGCTGCCCAGGGAAGTGGTCGAGTCCCCATCCCTAGAGGTATTTAAAAGGTGTGTAGACAAGGTGCTCAGGGACATGGTTTAGTGATGGGATGGCAACGCTAGGTTAACGGTTGGACTTGATTTTAAAAGTCTTCTCCAATCAAAATGATTCTAAGATTCTATGTGCAGTCTCAACGTATTATGAACTTTGTCATCTGTATCCATGTAGTTAGAGATCAGCAAGATATTAATGGGAAAGCATGTATAGCAAGTGGCACTCCATGTGTTGTTTCATGCTCTCATTGCCTTATTTAGTGCTTGGTGTTCTAGGTATGAAATAGCATATCTGTGCAGATAGTATACCATTCAGAAAACAATCCACTGAATTTTGATATACTCTTGTATTACTACCTGCACAAATGATCCTGCAGAATAAGTTATGCTCTGTCAAAGAAAGGGTTAAAATAAGGTTTTCATGCTCTGATTTCATCAGTGTTAAGATTTATATGTTAGATCCTAGAACTTTGGAAACATAATTTGTTTTGCAGGCTCTTCCTTGAAAGTGTTTTCTCTTTCGGTCGGTTTGATTTTTATATCTTTCCTGTTTCATTGTAGTCATAATGTTAAAAATCAGCTAGATTCAAAGTAAAAAACCTCCAAAACCCAAAAAACTGAGGCCAGTTTTAGAATTTTAATAATTATAGAGAAGTTTTTAGATTTCAGACATGTGCATGTTTACATACACCTAGTATCTTGATCCTTATTATCATTCTTTTCTTGGGTGCTAGTCACGTTTTAGCCTGATACTTTTTGGACAGGATATCAAGAGTGATAGACTGTTGATAAAATGTTTTTTAAGTTGAAATATTTCAGTAGTTCTAATTATTGTAGACATGTCTGAACTTACATCCATTGATTATTTCTGTACAAGGTCATGGTGGAATCATCCACTTAATAGTATGCAACGATAGCAGCGCAAAGATAATTGTAGCTTTTGAACTCATATGGAAAAACCGCTGAAAAGAAACACTCATCACATCAAGAATTAAGTAGTGCATGGAAAAGATGAAAATACAAATTGACAGCAATCAATTCAGAGAGCTTTCAGAATAACTTCTATTTGTCTATTTCAATATCAGCAGCCACAGTATATAAAGTAAACATGACAGGCCTGAATGTGAGCCAGCCCAATTGCTTGCCCCCAAAGCAGCTGGTGAAGGATGGGTCCAATCCCTGCGACTTTCCCAGGAATCCTCAGGAGGCTAGGAGGAAAAAAAAAAAACCATCATCTTACAGTCCCCAGCTTCTGGGGAAGTTGGGGCAGAAAAACCCCCACATACCTGAAGATGATTTCTGACTTTGTCCAGGACCGTGGGTGTCCTTTTCCCTCCACTATTTATTTGCATTCAGAAAAACTCAGATGTAGCCTAGGACGTGGGCCAGTTACTGCTGTATTGGAGAATACTATTTGTTCATCTGATGGTTTAAAGGAAGACACCCCCCTCTCCTCCTTCATTCCCTTCGTAATGCACCTGGCCAGTTGTGCAATGCTAACCAATGAACAGCTGCTAACAATGAGGAAATTGTGCTCATAAGAAGTAGCTCAGGATCTGATGGTTATTCTCTGGGGAGAAATTGAAGCACTAGGGACTTCTTTCTTGCCAGGATGCTTTTTTTTTTTTTTTTCCCCACATGAAAAAGTTGTCTCTGTGTTGAATTAAACACTTTTATCTTCTCTGTTTATGACTTTGTGGAGCTGGTTTCTTTAGAGGGACTCCATTTCCCCATCATTTCCTCTTCCCCTCCCCCTTTTCCCTCTCCTGCTCCCACACCCTCCCCCCCAATCTATCTGGGAGGATTTTACAGCTGAGAAATAGCTAGGCATTGGAATAGCTATTTATAGTAGGATTGGTGACTTTTCCTAGAGGTAATGTTTGTCTGCATTAATGTTATTAATATATGTGTAGGGTGAGTATGTGGATGTGAATTAGCATATGGGGTACATTTTACAGAAAGTGTGTGCACATAGTATATCTGATACCTCCTCTTAAGACATTCCCATTTACTGAGCGTCCTTCCTACAAACATCTTGTAGTACTTAAAAAACCAAACCAAAACAAAAAAAAACAAACCGCCAAAAAACCCAACACAAAACCAAACAGGATATGAAAATTCACTGCCAAAGAGGCAAGTCTTTAGGCATGATTGAAACTTAGCTAATAACATAAAGAACTCCATCTATGAAGGGAAGTCAGTTCTTTGGGCTTGAGAAAATAGGCAGAAGCATCTAAACTCTGATGTTGTTCTAATTTGAGAAAGTCTGCCATCCTTCGCAGTCTGAGTTGGGCATATGCTTCTGGGAGAGCAGCTAAAGAAATCCTTTTAAATAATGAATGCAGTGAATCGTTTTCTTTTGTAACTAAAATTCTTGCATTGACTCATGTCTTCAGTCTGGTAAAATCCTTTAAGTATAAACAAATTCAATTCAGAGTGGCTAGACAGGAGTTTCAGAAGTAACTAGTGGTACTTATACTGCTCCATGTAAAAGTTGCTTACTTTTTTTTTACCAGCTTCAGTTGATACAGATGCTATCAAGGGACATAGAGCAATCACTATTAATTTATAAACTCATTATTTTAGTACATATTTCTCTGTTGGCCTTCCTGTTTCTTCATGAGAACAATCCAACTGGAATACTCTGTCACAGTTTTATTTCTCACGTTAAAGTAATTCTTACCAACTCACTACACTTTTATACTGGCATAAGAAAGCTAAAACTGTTTCTGGCTTGAAAGTATGTCTGTTATAATACAAACAAATGTGTATGCTGTTCTGTATGAAAATACATAAAAAAAATCATCTTCAAAAATCTGCTGTAGTTGAAAGAGTTTTCATGAGTGGATAGAAAACAAGTGATCAGTAGCAGGCATGATTCATCAATCTGTTTAGCAATGGTCATGGTATTTAGTAGAAAACCTACTAGGATTTCTTTAAATACATCTCTTTTTCTCCGTTTTTCATCCTGAAATAGCCTAAAGACCTCATCCAACAAAAAGTTGAAAAAAAGAGATACTGAAGTAAAATGATCTCTCTTCTTACCCTGTTCTACAGTGAGGAAGAAAGGAGAATACTTGGACTGATGCTCTGAAGCTAGTCACTGGGGTACTGTTAAATGGAAGTCAACCAAGTGGGTAGCATTTTCCTGAAGGCCTTGATATTTTGCTTACAGGCTGTATTTCAGCAAATTTGTTTGTTCCCATGATTTGTGAACCTGCATGTAGCCAGTCCTGAAATAACTGTGAACACTTTACTTGGAAACTTACACTGAATCTGACATTTTTAGTCATAATTATGGCCACCAGATCACAATATCTGAAACCGTTCGTTACAAAAAGCAGACTTTCTTGGAACACCTCCAGCTGCCTTCAAAATTAGAATTTCTGAACAGATCAGCAGAATCCATGAGTATCTTGCTGTGACCAAGGAAGCAAGAACTAAGCCCTAAAAACAAGCATCCCAAGCCTATCTCTGTTGACGTGGTTTGGGCCAGTCACAGAGAAAGCATTTGAAGCCTTGAGGAAGTTCTGGCCTACAACATAGCTGATGAAAAGTAATGAAGACCATCTGGCCTTCATAATAACTGAAATCATCTATGCCAGCTTCAGAGAAGGCAGCATTCCATCATTCCTAAGCATGCAATAGTCTAGCCAATTTTGGAAGAACATACATTTCCTGCCAGTGCCCTCATAAATTATACCCATGCTTCTTCCTATCTCATCTCATGTCCTGTCTCTTCGTTTTAGCAAGATTACAGAGTTTTTGATGGCAGCTCATTCTCTGTAGTACGTCGATTCTCTTAGAACATGTATGCCGTGAGGTGACAGAAAAGATGTAAGCTCCAGATGAAATACAAATGTTCAAGTTCTTGTTGCTAGATTTCACTTCAGCCTTTGACACGTTTTAATACATAGTGCATGTACAGCCTGTGCAAGGTGGAAGTACAGCATAAACTCGTTCCTTTGGGAGGTATAACATAGCATTTCAAAGGCTATGCCCTTTACCTCACGTGGATATCTTTTCTCCTCTTTGTTATCCGGGACTTCCCAGAACAGCTGAACTCCACAGAAATGATTCTGTACAATTCAAGCTTGCAGCAGGAGTTAGATACAATGTATTTTCATTAAAATATTAATTACTGGTAACAAGTATGAATTGTAATGATTTTAATATATCTCAGTAATTCCAGACTAGATTATTCCACAGGTTATAAAGGTGCATGTCTAGTCTAACTCCACTGAGGTGGGTAGACATTATTTTGAATTCTTCAGTCAGAATCCAGTCTGCAAATACCACTAGCCACTGAGGCAAATGCAGCTGTTAATTTTACACTGATAAACTAATCTAATAGACTAGTATTATCTGCTTCCTGATATATATATATATATATATTTCAATAATTTTCTTTTGGTCTTCAAAAGCTGGGAGAGCTTTTTTTTCTGTCACAGCAGAGCAAAAAACATTTTAATGAAAAAGGGAGAAAGTTGCTGTGAAAGACTTTAGTAAGAGAGATGCTTTTTCCAAACAAACCACTGTTTGAACAATTTGTAGGTGCTTTTGGAAGCATGACATGGTCAGCATTCATGCTGAAGGATTAATCTCAGGATTGTAATTATTTGATAAACATATGTTGATTTCCAAAGTTTCCTGCATGGAGAATGGAAATAATTTAGTCTTATCAAATAGGAACCAGCCCTTTCTTTTTGTAAGTCTTGATTTTTGTGTTGATGTGGTGTTTTTCAAATGTATGAGCCATCTTTTTCAGATTTTTCTTGCAAATTTCTACCTCATGGTTCATTCCTATTGCTGTTCAGTTGCTGTACTAGTCTTCCTGATCTTAATTTCCTCAAGGGCTCTTGTTAAATATATATATTTGGGCTGGGCATTTTTTATTATGCCCTATAAAGGCACCTTTACATATGCAAGCTCACGAGTCATCATTGCTCATGCAGTTAGACCCACTGAAGTCAAGGAGACCACTTATATCAATAGAGGCATGCAAAATCAACTCTCAAACATCCCAAGGTATGAAATTTAATCTTGTTAGCACAAATCTGTTTGGAGACTTTATGAGAGAACCTCCATGCATCTGTTTAATCCCTGGAGCTTTTACATCATTTCTCTGAATTAAGTTAACACGATCCACACTTCCCTCCACTCTCCCCCGCCCCCCCCCCTTTGCATCATGGGAGAGTTTAGGATTTTACTTGCCATACAGTTAAATGATCAATTCAAAGCAAGTCTCCTGAAAGCAGTACATTGTACAGTGTACTTCAGAGTATTTGAGAAAATAAACAATTCTGTTTGGGTATCATTATTAGAACAACCTGGTAACCATTATTAGAATAACCTGGTAACCTGGTCTCTTCAAGAAACTGATGATTTTCAAAAAATATCAAGAACACAGCACCTCCTTTGAAAGAGCTCTAGTCCTGCAATTCAAAATGTTGGTTCTTCCGGTTGAGGACTTGTTTTCACCACTAGGTAACAATACAGTATTGAAGTAGACTTTTCAATATTCCCATGGTTTTGAGAGGTTTTGACCTTTCTGGAAGATGGAAGACCTCGAAGTAGGCTGTTTATTTGGGCAGAGATTTTGAAAACCCATATTGTACAGATTACCTCCTCAATATGGGTGTAGGCACTTCAGTAATTGCTGAGTTTGTTGGAGAACTGAACACATGGAGATCCATCAGCATCCCTGAAAAAATCAGATTATGAAGAAATTAGGGTAAAAGTCTGTCTTTATCTCTCCATTTAAGGCAATTTGAAATAACTGTAATTAAATATGTAATCTTTAGTTTGCTTGAAGCAATGCAACTTCAGGGATACAGGCTAACTTCTAGTCCTGTTAATGTTAGAGGTAAAATTTCTATTGACTTTTTACTCAATGGACTTTAGTTTTAGTCACTTGAAGTTTGCATCATTTTAAAATACAGTTAAGTAAAGCACCTGACTAAAATAAATATTACCCTGCAGTACTGGGAACAAAGTACAACTTTGTTTTGTTACTGAATCAGAACCAAAGGTGGAAAATAACTCGTCTGTCTTGTTCCATAGTCCAAGCTATCAACATAAACAGATGTTAAGCTGGTGTTTATACATGCACACTATATTCTTATCAATGGTCTAATAATACTGTTTGTGAAGTAGAAGATAAGATGTACTCATTATACAAACCAAATGTATCCATATGGCTACTCAGCTAAGAGCAAGGCAAAAACAATCATCAAAAAATTGCACCACCACCGAAAAAATACCCTTTTGAAATGCTTTCACAGTCTGTGGAGCAACGGTCAAATCATAATGATTTTTTTTTAATCAGTTAAAGCAGAACAACAAAAGGAACACACACTGCTAATGAAGGACTTTAAAAACCTCTCTTCACTTTTGTTTGTGAAGGAAAAATTTCCAGTATTAGTGGAAGGACAGGATACCTGAGGTGTCTGCTAAACTTTACCATCAAGTGATACCATCATACACTCACAATCTTTCTTTTGTCACTGCAAAGGATCAGGATTCATCTTATTACAACTTTCTCTTAAGGTCCATTTCAGCCTAGCATTTGCTCTGTGTTTTAATTCAGGTGCAGGTTAGGGAATGAGCCATCACTGAGCAGGTTTGAGATACCAATCTGGCAACACTTTACCTCATTTCTCATTATTCTCCTGTCATTTTGTTATGATGTGTTTTTAAGAACATCCAGCTTTTATTTGCAGGAAAACTATTTCCTCATGCAAAGTAGAACATGCAGACCTGATTTATTTCTCATTTCAGCTGCAAATCTGTTGATTTTTACTTAGAAGAGTTAATGTTTGGGGTTTTTTTTCTTTTCTTTTTTTTTTTTTTCTTCCCCCTATCTGCATTACAGGCCAGACTGTGACTGCATTGACAGCAGTACACAAAAATGAAGGGAGGACTGGAAAAAAGAAGAGAATTTTGTTCCTTTTTAACGCCATGTATGGGATCCAGCTGTAAGTTTAGACCTTGCAGCTCATACATACTCCTTCAGAGGGAAGTATTCTCCACATTCCCCTATTGCTTTTTATGCCAGAAATACTGGTAACTGAGTCTACGGTCTCCATTCAATCTAATATGAAAGGAATTATATACTGTGGTTGCTTATGGTAACATAGGATTGGATTTAATGGTGTAGAAGTCCCTTCCCTCTGTTCTGCTGAACAGTAATTTTTTTTGTAAGATAGTGACATATGTGCTGAGAAAACTCTTCTGCTTTATATGACCAACATGCTCACCTACTGCAGTATTCACTGCTTTTACATGATGTAGTGAGCGCTCTGCTTGTTACATCATCTTCCAGCCTCCATGGGATGTGCTGTTTCTAGGCTTCTTAGGTTTCACAGTGGGAGAGTGAGTTCTTGAGGGCTCATTCCCAGATACAGATTTTTTGACCATAAAATTCTCATGCTCACTGGTGGCTGTTGCTATTTTTGGGGGCAATGAAAAAGTGGTTTCAGTTAATTCCTCATGCGCAAAGTTTGTGCAACAGGAGTTACCCCCAGCATATCCATCTACTAGACTTCCCAGTAGTAGTAACTCACCTTTAGAAATGGTCTTTGCAGCACAAATGAAATCACTTTTAAAGGAGATCGTAGGGAAGTTTGCACTGCCTGGCTTTGTTGATAGACGATTCTGGTTTTTTAGATAGATGATACTGATTTTTTAAAAGCCTATAACTGCATAATGTCTGTGTCTGTAGATTTTGTGGCTTTTTTAATACATGTATACACAGTCATGCTTCCTATTTGGGTTTTGGGATTATAAGACTTTCGAGTCATTGAACTGCATAGAAACTTCTCCTGGGATGCCAATGTTAAATCATTGATATAAAGACCATGTTGTACAGTATGATCATTTCAGCTGTATGGGCAGAGCGAGCAAGTGTCAAAAATTCCATTAATCAATAGAGACATTAAAGCTCTGACTGTGCTACATCTCTCCCGGTCTGTAGGTACTGGAAGCTTGTATGTGTGCGATCTTATGGAGGGGTAAGGTAATGGAGCTGGAGTGGATCTGAGGAGGGAGTAATTTTTTTTGTTTGTTTTCCCTTCTGGGATTCCCTCTTTTTAATAATGTGATGGGGAAGTTTCAGACAGTACTGCCTAAAGATGCTACAGGTGGTTGCAGGAAACCCTATGGAGTCATTAATGCCATGGAGCAGTAACAGGTCAGTCAGTGATACAGCCAGAATATGTATCAACACAGGATTTAACTGTTTCATAAATAGCCACAGGGAACTTGGTAAAACTAACTGGGTCTTGGCCTCTCTGGTAAGAGGATAGATGAATTTTGCAGTGTCTGGTGTAGGCTACTTCTATTCTGTTAGCAGTATCCAGGCTAGGTTTTTTAATGTGCTCTGGTTACTCTTTGACTGCGATTTGGATTTGTCCATGGTATGTAGCTTCAGGTGACTGAATAGCAAGTCTCTTCAGTATGCAGGGGTTTACTGCTTGGGTTCTCAGATGGGTATATCTCCCCAGTATTCCCCAAAACCCTTCAGAAGTGGAAACTTTCCTGAATTATCTGTTTCAAAGAATGGGCTGAAATTCCTCTCCTAGCTATTGTTTACTTCTTGGAGGAATGCTTGGTTTCCAGCTGTTGGGAATGCTATACTTGCCATAAAGATAATCTGAGTGGATAGGATTAGTTTCTACAAGTTGTTTTTTTTTTTTGAAATATAAACATGCAAAAAGGAAGGAAGCAAATTTATTTCTGTGGCTAAAGAATTAAGTCAAATGTCTGCTAACATTTTATAGCAACAGGATTTCTTACACCTTGGAGTGTTTATGCTTTCAGCCCCCCTTGGCGTTTGAACCTGACCCGTTTCTTATGTTTCTATATTGAATGATATTTTATCTTCCTTTTTTAAGAGAGATAGACCTGAAACAAAGCTGTAGATTCCACTGTTTCCTAACTGCATTTTTTTTCAGAAACCAAATCTCAACCTGAATTCTACAAATGTCCTTACCTACTGAAGTTGCACTGTTTGTGCAATACATGAATTTTATTAGTTGTCTCCTGTAATCTGTCAAGTCTAATAATTGTTTTGCTCTTGTTTCCAGTGTTGTAATTCTGATTTCTATATGTGAAGGACACTGGGGTTTTGTCCCAGTTTCAGTAAACAAAAGAAAATTGCTGAGAGTTGAAATGCAGTGAATGACAGAACTGGATCCAAGTGAGCCATTATTGTACGCTTAGAGGCATTTTGTTTACTTCAAGGCTAATGGGGCAGCGTGTTAGCTCTTCAAATGTGGATTTTTGGGGAGCTTCTGAAATTTGGCAAAGCAACACACGAGACAACTTTGAAAACAAGCAATAAATAGATCTGGGACATGCTACTAGGTATGACAAATTTTCAGGGTATTTTTCTAGAATCTGATAGGAGGCAGGCAGGCCCAGGAACTTGTTAGGACACACCATTCCTTTCTTTCTTTGTCTTCCCATTTGTTACATCTCATTAAGGATTATTTTTTATACCAAGAGGTTTCAGAGGTTTAGCTGTGCAGTCTGATGACTTCAGAATTATTCTGCCAGTGTATGCTTAGCTGTCATTTGTGCAGGTATTCAAACCCAGCTTGAGAGGCTGCAAAATTCCTGTTGTGAGGAAGCAGTTGAAGCACACCTCCGCATCAGTACGGCTGGCACCGCGCACATACGCAGTGGCCTAGGTGACCTCCCCATCCTCTCTCATTCCCCTTCCCTGCTTTGCCAGGCCAGCCTGGCTGAGGTCTGGAAGCCGACCAAATCCTCCCTGCAAGGGGCAGCAGCGGACGAGAGTGTGGAGTCAGGGCAGGCCAGATCCCCATGGGCTCCCCTTACCTGGCTGCTTCCCTTGGAGCTGCTCTGACTTTGGGGTTGTGATTCATCAGGTGAAAAGCAGCATATAACTAAACTTCTTCTTCAAGTCAATCTTTAAAATCACATTTCTTACCCCCCTCCCCTGGTATGTTCCTTCAAGACAGAAAGCATAGGGAATTCTACGTCACAGGGTAAAGCTAAGTTTTCTTTCATTTCTTGCTACTGAGAAGTAAAAGCACAAACAGTGATGTTCTGTTCAATAGCTAGGAACGCTTTTGACACCTTTATTTCAAGCAAGACTGCAGAAAAAGTAAAGCATCATGCAAATCATTCAACATCGTGAATTTGTAACAAAATTTGGAATAACATCTTACTCTTCACAGGCTTCCTTTTTATAGCTTTTTGTAGAATTCAATATTGTGATATTTCAAAGACATTGAAATACACAGGCAAGCTTTTGTATTGGCATGAGAGTACAATAAAATGATCATACATTGGCAAATAGGTGAATACTAAATTACATAGAGGTAAGAATTTGCTATTCAAAGACATTCAGAATTTTTAATATTAATGCTTACCAGTAGGTATTCTATTATCAAGGATTCAAATTACAGCAGTCTTTCTCTTCATTTTGTAATACAGGTCTGAGCTGAAAATTACACAGAATTTAAAATAAAATTTGTTTTTGTCTGCTTCAACCTCCTAATTATCAACTGATTCGTGATCGCATATTTTTGATGTGTGGTCACCCCAAAGCTGCATACACAGAATAATTTTAGAACTCTGTGTGCTCGTCTTTCAGGGTATGGATATATTTCAGTTATTCAATAACATTCTGTGATACTGGAAGTGTCTGGAATCGTAGATCTATGGCAGCTCGAGGCTTGGCCCTTTATATTGTCTGTAACAGGCCAAACAAACACTGAATACCCACTGCCATATAAGTGTGCTAATATAGAAAGCATGGAACATTTATTTCCTGGCTGGTTTTGTAAGGGCCAGGCATATATATGTAGCTACATGGGGTCAGTTATTGGATAAAGTCTTTAGTGTCTCCAAGAGATGGCGGAAGTTTTTTAAGACAAGCTTTAAATATCACTACTTACTGCTGTGAAAGACTTAACTAATACACTCATCACTACATTAGTCTTTGGGGAACTATTCATATGGGGGTTATTTGAGCAGTGTCAAATTTTCATGAATAATACATCTATTCATTTTGAATGGAAGGTGCTCTCTGGCACTCTCCCAAAGCACGAAACATGTCAAAACCATCTTCATTTATTTGCTGAGTCCCCAGAATCAGTGTTTAGAAGTGTGGCTTCATTACTGTCTTGTACATTGTATGCTCTGGCAGTCCTTGACTGGGGAAAAATATCAGTTAAGTAAGCAAGTTGTACAAACTTCAGGATATCATCAAAGCACAGGGAGAACCAAACGAGTGTTCAAACAAGAGTTGTACTCTGGGCAAAATTCAAATACTACATCAGCTGTATTCCTCTTGAGGCCAATAAATGTCATTTAAAAATGAGTTGGTATTTGACACTTTTGGGAGTTGCCCTCTCTCTGAGTATATTCCAGTGCAGTGTGACCATTTAGGGCTGTTCTCATGTATGAATATGTTTGGCATTTGAAAAATAGCTTTTATATTTGTATGGCTATTTATTAGCAGTTCTTTTTCACATTACTTTGAGATTCATATCTGATATTAAATTGGGAAGACAGCTTAGATGATTTTTTCAAACTGAATTGCAAAACGGCTGCAAATGCTCCTTTTTCACATTCTTGCCCAGGTCACAGATTATTCCTGTCACCATATCTTTTGACAGAAAAGCAACAGTAAGTCAGCCACTTGCTCATGTTGTGAGAAAAGAACACTTGCAGCATTTCCCTTGTTGCTGAAAGAAATAAATCCTCCCTTGTTTCATGAAATTTGACTGCTTTTGCAACTTTTAAATTTACAAAATAAAATGCCTCTGGAGTTTTTCTGAGCAAAACAGTGACTTTGGTGAGATTTTGAAAGGATGCAGTAATTAGTTCAACTTTCACAAGAAAAAGTCCATGTGTATTTGTCCTTGTAAGTCAGAACAACTTCTTCCCGAATACTGCAATAGCTTTGCCAGATAAGTCTTCATTGGCCAGTACTGCTCCAAAGGCCACGTCTGGGAATGAAGCTGATCTGCATAGAAAGTCAGAGGTTCATGGTTCATATACTTATTTCAGAAAGGCCTTTTCTCCTTGACCGTCTTTTTTGGGTCCATTCTTGAATGTCTTTTCCTGCAGCATTGCTTGCCTATGGTTTCTCTGCTGAATTTCTTTTCCACTTGATTTCAAGCTCTTAGTCTGCAAATTGATGATCCATGATGGCATGTCTTCATGGTTGTGAATCATCTAATGTCCTGGTATTTTTTTGGAAAAAAAAAAAAGAAAAAAAGAGAAAGTAACTAGTGTCTGCCATGTTACAAGCTACAACTTCATTTTATATTTTCCAAAAGCACTTTGGTAAGAATACAGCCAGACAGTGCAGTAGGTGCAAGCTGAAAGGTTTGAGAATGAATGCAGTTCTGTAAAATGGTACACAAGATCAATGCCACCCAGTGCCCCTGGTCTTCTGCTCTCCCATGTGTTAGTGCATGTGTCAGTGTCCTGGCCAGTCTTTCTCATCATTTTCCTGATCGGGGTCCCGTCTCCCAAGACTGGGGGGTCCTGCTCCTCGCCCTTTTTCTTCTCTCTTTTCTCCATACATTGCCTACACAGTAACTGCTTTTCTTATACACCGCACCAGTGTACATGAACTATTAGCCTTTTCTTGTTTAAAGCAATGGTGGCCATTTTGCTCTGAAATGACATCTCAGCACTCTCAGTGTCTGCTCTTTTCAGTCTGCTTGAAATGTTTTTTGTGTCTTACATGAAGTCAGAAACAATTCTTTTGATACTCGACCCCATAGATTACTGGCAGCTGAATTCTGCTTTACTTTCTGATGTTGCGTAACACTATACTGCTCAAAAAATTCTATTTACAATAACATGACTACTTAGCATGGATCCTGCAGCCCGTAGTCGTGCTTAGTAGTATTCTGTTTCACAAGTGGTCCCTTTGAAGTCAGTCGAGTTACACATGCTTACATCATGTCTGAACTTGGTCCACCGTGTTTACAACATGCATATTTGATATTGCACAGTGGGTGTACATAACTTCTAAAATAATAAAATCTTTATTACTTTGAGGAGTGTGCACATTAAAGAACAGATTTTCATTTACATCAAGGCTCCTTACACTCCTCTGGCTATGCAAAAGGCCTTAAAACTAGCATAAATTCCACTAAAGACCAGCTGAAAATCCCTTTTCACAGCCAGCACTGTGTAAAATGGTGCTGCATATAAACCAAAATGCAGCCCTCCCCAAAAGGGATTTTTTAATTTCAAGGGAATATTTTAGTTTTTTTGTTTTGTTTTCCTGTTGTAAAAATACAACAGAATTAATCACTCTAACTTTCTGCTTATTTTTAATGTACAGTATGCCATCTTACAGCAAGTCTTTTAAGATGAGCAGTTGACCCTTTTTATCCCTGTGAGTTTCAAACCAAATGTTAACACTTCTTCTAGTTACCTGTATAGTAATGCTCATATAAACAGCAAAAAGGCTGCTTATACATTGGATTACTCTGAAGAAGTAAAAGCAAAAAGGATTAATCCAAATGCATAATGTCAATTGGAATCAGTTTTGTTTGGCTTCCCAGTTTGGGACAGGAAGGTAATGCATAAAAACATATTTTTGAAGAACGTAGAGGTGGACCTTTATGTCTAAACTGTCTCAAATCTATTCTTTCTTTGTTTTTAAGCTCCAGTCCTGGTCCATCTGCATAAAATGGGCTACCTAGAGGGCTACAAAAGTAATCTACTGAAGCTTCGGCTTCTGCAAACAAAATAATAAACAGCTAGAAGTAGTATAAATGTATTAGTTGTTTCCTGGTAAAGAAGCATCACTTTTTGAAGATGACCTTGTATTTGAAACACTGGACAAGAACTTGGGGGTTCTGCGTCCATTTCTTGACTGCAGCAAATTCCTTATTCGACTCTTGGTAATTCACTTAGTCTCTGTACACCGATCTGTTGGTCTGTCTGTCTACCTGTCTGTTTATCCATCTGCCTCACAGAGGCATGAGGGTAACACCGCTTACACTTCCCGTACAAGGGTCTGCCTAATGTCTGTAAGGAACTGCTAGAGCAGGGGAAAATACTTTCTGCTGTTGTCAGTTCTCTTCCCTGGCTTTTGACGTTATTCTCCCCACAAGAGAAAAGGAAAATGGCTGTTGCAGATCTTAGGGGAGAACCCATCTATATGAAATCAGTGTATATCTGTACAGTCATGTTCGAAGACATTTTAGTAGGAAGATTTCCTGTCTTGGCATAGAATATTTTGTTTCTTTTGGACAGAATGGTATAATGTTTATCCCTATACAGCTAGTTTACAGCTTCCCTATATGGTTCCTGAATGCATCCTTCTCATCTTCTTCCTTTTTTCTTTTTAACTGGGAAAATAAGCAGTGTATTGGAAATTTTTCTTTATGTGCTGTAGGCTACACTTAAACATTGAGGTCTCAGTAATTTGTGTTTTTAATGGATAGGGGGTTTTCCTTTTGGGTCATTTTCACAGAGCAACTTAGGTTGTCCAAACATATTCTGAAATACGTTGGGGATTATGGTTTCAACACATGCGTGCCTAGGGCCAAAGTATGAGTAACACATGAAATTTTGTTCCATTCCATGAACAAACCACTGTTTTGTGGTATAATACAAAACATATCTAAGCAGTTTAGATCACTATCAGGCATTACAACGTTAGGTTTTCTATTTATGTGACTACCCAAAGCTCATTAGAAGCTCATTTTGTAGCTCTAGGGAAGTAAGAATAAAAAGCAGTGAAAAATAGTACATTGTATTCTGTTCTAATTATACTCTATTTACTGTACTTACTAATATATATCAAGTGTATAATTTTATAGTTGCAGAGCCCGACTTCCAAAACTTGTGAAGTCCAGGATTGTTCATAAAACTGTTGTGCGTGCAGTTTAACTGTGCAACTTTGATTACATGGACAAACTAGCTGTTTGTGCATGCAGGCAGGCTACTGGCTGCTGGTCCCTTCATGCCACGTGAGTATCCTTGAAGTGAAGTGTTTCCCAGTTCCTCTTCACCTGCTCTTAGGCCTGCAGAAAAGATGGTGCTTGCCAGGTCCAGAGGGATCATCAGGAGGGGACTGATGGATCTGAAATATCAGAAAGCATTTGCAAATGTAAGCGATCAGATTCTGGATGCGGATTTTGACTTTTCAAAATGACACTTTGGCTGGGTGAGAAAAATCACAGCAGTGCTCACCTTGGTCATGCAGGTACAGGTTTCGCATCTCCATCAGACTAAGTTTGTGCATGTGGAAGAAATCCTGATGGGTTGAAATAAGGTATTAATGTATGAGAATGGGATAGGTAGTAGAGCAGGGAGTGGAGGCAGGAAGTGTCCTTTGTAAGGGACAATATTTTTAATTGCTGCTTCCTGTCTTGTCAAGTTTTCCTTTTAAGCTACAACTCTTTGGCCCTTCTGGCATATTTGTCTCAGCTTTTAATGAAAGGATGAATGCAGAATATGGCTGTAGACAGGTAGTAAAACTTCTGCAGCTGACGGCAGAGAGAGAGAAAACAAGTTCATTAGGTAATAGAAAAACAAGGTTTTGGACAACCTAGATACAAAACAATGATAACCTTCACCTTTCCATGCTCTTACCCCTCACTGGAAATCACTTTCTGTAATAAAAGGGTATGTTGCACAAACCCAACCAAAACCGAGTGTTTACATTTTTTTTCTAATGTAAAACTAATGAGCCATTCCCCCAATAGTAAAAAGCTTCTCCCAGGTGTGCATTAGTGGATTATAAGCGCACTTCACAGGTGGTTGAATACACAAGGCTGAAACACGCCCAAGACATGCACTGAAATTTAGTGAGGTGCACACTCAGACATGGCTTATACTGTAAGAGAATATGTAACAGCATTCCAGTTTATATAGCACTTAGTTTAAAATAAGATGTGTAAGCTTGTTGTTCTAACAGAACATATGTTTTAAAAGAAAAGCTGCGCAGGAAAAAATGCCTGAAAATCCAGACAGCAGAGTCCCTTCTTCATGCGCTCAGCGTAACACATTACAGCAATAAAAAGAAAGCACCATGCAGATGACTGAAAACAATATGCCTACTCCACAAAATAAATGCCTGTTTATTAGTCTGTCTTCCTGCATATTTCAGTGCCCATATACCCACAGATAGCGAGAAGACAACACTAAATTAAACCACAGATATGTATCCCCAAATTAAGGTCACTTTCACTTCTGTGCTCTCTTCTTATTTATTTTAATTAATGAGTACAAGCTCTGTTTTTCTTCATCTTTAGCCTTCTTTCAGGTTTGCTGTTATGCACCTTGTTATAAATTCCTTGGCTTCCAAGCAGAGTTTTATGGGCATGGAGCATTGTATTTAAAAATAAAGATTCTGAACACCCATATGTTTTGAGGTACAGTTCCTTTCCTCAGAGGGTATATAACGCATAAAACAAAAAAGCCTATTTTATAATGGAAATCTGAAAACAATCAGGGAGCCTCTTGTTCAAAGTAACACCGGGTTTGCTTTAATTTTCAACAAATTCAATTTTCTTTAAAGTGCCGTTTATATGCCCATGTTGAATTATAATAGTTAGTAGTAATTTATTGGGGATATTATTCCAGGAATTTTTCTGTCTTCTACCTTTGACCCTAGGGATGCAATAGAGGGGGATAAAGAACGTATGATGCAGTATGACACAATACACAGTGCAAGAAAAGGAGCATTACTGCAGAAGGCTTATTTAGGAAAAACTTATTGATTGCATTATTTTAACTTTAAAAAAAAAAATCACCTCCATAGTGTTTATGCACCACGAGGCTACTATCTATTATTGATTTATTTTTCCTTTTTTTTTCCCTAGTAAGCTGTCTTCAGAGCAACTGTATTTTCTTGCATGATTCTAGGAGAGGGTCATTGTAGCACAAAAATTGAGCAATTTTGTCCCAATTCAAAGCCAGTAGTAACAAATGGAAAGCCTCTGCTGTGGGTTTTCCCTGCTAGTTCCTGTGTATAAGCTAAAGGCTTTGTGACAGGATTTGGGATTTTCTTAATGCTTTTTGATTCTTGAACCTTTTTAATCTTTTTGAACCTTTTCAAGCAGAGCCTTGCCGTTATTTTCTTGTGAACTTTGTGTTTAAGTCAAGACACTGTTCATGATTTCACAAAAACACAGTACACCAATAGCCATTTCCAAGACTAATAGTGTGAAAAGGTTGTATTGGGATGTATTTTTTTTGTTGATTTTTGGTATTCTTCTCCTGTAGTATGAGGTCTGATGTAGACCTGCAGGGAAACTGATACTAGGAAACCTATCTGCACGCTTTATGTCTTGGCATCAGGACTTTGCCCCATGTCTTTGTAGTAAAGTATCAAGAGGCACCGATTTAAATGAAGAAGTAATGCATCTTCCTTCCCCAGCCTTCATCATGTGACTGGGAGCGAGGCTGCTCGATTCAGCAAAGTTAAAATCTCATCCCTGTAGTTAATCTTGGCCCTTCTGTAAGTGAGACTGACCAGGCAGAGCTACTTTTGCTCTTGTTTGGGGCATCTCTTTGCTCTTGAAGATGGATCACATTGATATTTTATGACCATATTACCAGACACAAAAGAGGGTTATTTGAGATCTAAGAAATATTTTTAAAACACTGAAAATAACAAATTGAAAGATTTATACTCCAATACCTCTTAGCCTCATACAACAATTCAAGAGAAAATATATAGTATTGTTGGCTGTCAGTCCCTCTTTGCAAAGCACTGTTGTGGAAAAGGCCACAGGCCCTGGGAGATGAGATTCTATTTTCTGTGGCCTCACAAAAATTTGATAATACAATTTCCCTTTCGTCTCTCCTCAATTGGGAAACCCTTTGCCTAACCTTTATCCTGGTGCCTGTAAGACTTGCCATTTTCGGTTGCTAGAAACAGTAGTGCCAGGGCAGCTACTTCAGCAGTTTCATTCCTTCTAGGCCACCCAAAAGAGCAGTTTCTATTATACTGTACTGTGTGGATTGGCTGTCAGCCTACAGTCAGGTGAACTGTGCTTCTAGATGTGCTCCTCCTATACCACTGCCGTCTTTCCAGTAACACATCATCACTCCTGCACCGTTCTGATGATACAGCATGTTTACATATCGCTGGAGCAAGAGAGCCCTTTGACAATGTGCTATTGCAATACATCACGAGAGACAGCTATACTGAGTGTGTTTTACTCCAAGGGTGCTTTCATCTTAAGCAGTACAGCTGATCTCAGGATTGCCTTAGAAAAATGTTGCGACAGATGAAATGCTATCTTCAGAATGAACACATAAATGATAGAAATGTGTAGGTGCAACGTCCGAGTCGCAGAGGACTGTGCAGCAACTCTTGTCTTTAACGGGATCTTTTTGTACAAGTCCAGAATCCCTGAGCAACAATTATTTCTGTTCTTTCTTGTTTTACAGTGTAACTGCAAAATCACTCTTTATTGAGAAGTATTCTTGTTTTGTTTTAATCATTAGGTGGCTTTTAAGATGTGGACAGAAGCAGGCATGGAAACAAAGGGCGTTTGAGCTCTGAAGAGGGGGAGCATGGTAGGAAAGAATAGCGCGTTGGCACGGCGCATGGTGGTACAGGATAACGCTTTATGTAACAGGATACAGACCACACGGCAGGCAATTGGCACTGCAGGAGAGCACTTTATGTAACTCGAGAGATAATCAGCATGTGGCTGGCATCACAGCTTAGTAACCCATACAATGAGATGGGGAACAATTGCATTCTCTTCTGTCTTGCTCTCACAGAGGTTACTGAAGGGAAATCTCTTCTTCCCACTCTGAATAGGCATGTGATATTAGATATATTTACTGGGGGAAGACAGGGATCCAATTCCATTGTGCTAAGCTTTTTATTTGTCTTAATTTATTTTTTAAAAACATGCCCTTTGCTCACTTGCTACTGTTTGGGGGACAGACTAAACAATTCAAAGCTTTCCTAAGAAAAAGGGTAACTTTTTAATCACTGCAGTGAGCAGTACTTTGGCAACACTATAACGCTACCAAGAGGCAATTTTAATAAAACAGTCCCGTGCTTCAGAAGCTCCTGAAGTAATAGCAATTTGAAAGAAAAAAAGGGGATATATTTCTTTCTCTGCTTCTCTTTTTTAATCTTTAAAAGAAAACCACAGTGCCCCTTTGGTGCCTCTTAAGTGGGCACAACTGTTGATTTAAAAGAAAGACGAGCTGGTCTTTATGGTTAAAGCATTTCAGTCCAACACCCTCTTTTAAAAAGCAAAGCACTTTAAGGTTTTGTTTAAGGTTGCTCGTTCAAGTCCAGAGGGACTGGAAAAGGTTGGCTGTGGAAGGCCAATTTCCCCACACCAAAGTTTCTTTGGTAGGACTCCAGGAAGGCTTTGGGGCATCCTGATTTCTGTCCATTCTTTGGCTTATGGTATTTCCTCCTCATCTAGTGAATAGATGAACTATTTTCGCCTGCTTATGAAGAAGCGGCCTGTCATATGTTGTGCAATAGGTTTTATGCTGGTGTAAATTCATGTATGCCAGCGCCGAGGAAAGCAGAGTGAGTTATACTAGAATATCCATAATTTCTTAGCACACCAATTATCTGTCTTAGTGGGTATCATATTCTGGTGGAGTCTTGTTATTCAGAGTGCCAGAACCTTTCAGATTAATTTGTACTATGTGTAGTGTTGTAGATTTCAGGGGTAGGTTAGAAACAGGGAATCATTTGTAATTATCTCTGGCTGTTTGGTGGCTGTCATTGAATTACCATAAGGAGCACCTAATTTATAGGCCTCATTTCCAAAATCTGGAACCTGTGTTTATGCAGTTTTACACAGGCAAGTACCCAAATGTGTGTATTTCCAAATTTAACATCTGATTATAAAGTTGATAGACTGCTGTAATTACAGCATTAAGGATATTGGTTAAAATATGCAAGTATATAGTGCAATACCCCAGTAATTTCCATTCACTTGAATGAAATGTAAATTGTACTCTAGGACTGAAATCCTTTCTTTTCCCCCTCCCTTCAACCCTGTTTTGGGCTTTTACACCCCCAAATGTCCTCCAAACAGACTATGTATACATGCATGTAATTTATTGCACATGATAGACATGTTTATTCCAAAGCTCTTTATCAAAAAGTAGCCTCCTTACAAGCAAGCTCATTGCCTTTGAAAGGCTACAGTAGTGAAAAAAGAACTTAATCTCAATGGCATGTATGAAGTTGATAGTTCTAAAAAAATTAGCAGCAGAATTTTTCCCTATTCATAATGAAATCTGATTTAGTCCTCCTCAAAATTTGGCCTATAGATGATGTCATTGCCTAGTGGATGAACTATCCTGGTTTTAAATCCAGCTATGGTTCTTTCATGAAGTGTGCACTAGAGACAGAAAGAGCAAGCAAAATATTTGTTATAACTTTATTACATTTCAGTTACTTACGGCAATAGCCTGTCTGTCCCTTTACTAGGAAGGGAAATTCCAATTCCTACAGTAGGCTTCTGTCAAAGGGCTGATTAGGAAGAAGTGGTCAGATGCCCTGGCTTTGCTGGGAGAGTTACAGAGTATAGGACCATCACAGCAACCTGGTGAAAGTGTTTGGGCTGAGGATTTGTTTGGGATTTTTTCAAGGTATACAGGATTTGACCCTCTTTCAGTCCAGAACCTTTGAAATGAATAGCCAGTTCATTCCCAGTTGGGGATAATCTATCTCTGCCATCCCATACACCTTACTTCCATCTTGCTTTTCCTCTCTTTATTTGTTTTTTCCTGATTTTTTTTTTTTTTAATAGATATTTAGAACACATTTTCTTGACTGCATAGAGATCTTGGTAGGAGTCAGCAAGTACTGGAAGAGTTACCATCTTCCATTTTCAACCTCTGTTCTGGTTTAAATCAATTTTCTTTTTCTAACTTTAGAAAAAGTGTTTGGGCTGAGGATTTGTTTGGGATTTTTTCAAGGTATACAGGATTTGACCCTCTTTCAGTCCAGAACCTTTGAAATGAATAGCCAGTTCATTCCCAGTTGGGGATAATCTATCTCTGCCATCCCATACACCTTACTTCCATCTTGCTTTTCCTCTCTTTATTTGTTTTTTCCTGATTTTTTTTTTTTTAATAGATATTTAGAACACATTTTCTTGACTGCATAGAGATCTTGGTAGGAGTCAGCAAGTACTGGAAGAGTTACCATCTTCCATTTTCAACCTCTGTTCTGGTTTAAATCAATTTTCTTTTTCTAACTTTAGAAAAATTATTTTCAATTTGATTTCAAAATTTCTGTCCATTCTAGTAGTGTAATGCCTGTAGGCTGAAATCACAATGAAGACAGGCAAACAGCACCTTATATAGAAAGAATTTTCCAGTTTATGAAATAGGTGCATCTGTGCACATTTTGCTTGGACTTAAGTGTGAGATTTGTTTTACTTTCAGTAGTTAAAACAATCTAAGTTGCTTTGCAAATATAGGAAAGATAGCATTCTGCAGGCCTTGGGTTATTCAAGGCAACTATCCAGGGTTATTTCTGAGTAAAATATTATAGTTTTCTACCTAGAGCTAATATATCAGCTAATCCATGGGCTGTTACAACTACTGAAGCATGAAATGAGCATGACCCTTTATATCTTTTTTTTTTTAAAAAAAACAACAACCTTGAGGTTTCAGGCAAAGGGTTGGGTTCCCTTTTACCCGATGAAAAATGCCCACTAGATGTATAACTCCAAGGACCCCAGTGCTGATTCAGAAATGAAAATATTCCAAGATGAAGGAGACACAGTGAAGCTTAGAAGAACAGCAATCATGACAGATTTTTCTTGAAAAAACATAGTGAATGTTGTCTTCAAATTGGATGTGTTGTTGAAGTGTACTTGAAAATTTTCCCAAGTGTTTAGTTGCACAGGGGATTGTAATTCCATATACACTAAAAGCAAAACATTTTTACATTAAAAGGTATTTGTTCATTTAGCTAGGTGCTAGCTTGTCCTAGATTTTATTTCCAACCGTATCAATAGCGTGGATCTTATTTGAAAATGAAAGACATTGCATCAAAGTAGTTTTATGAAATTTTATTAAATTTATTTTTATTAAAACATACATTTACAAGTAAAAGGAGTAATTTTCTTTTCTCTTGAGAAACTGTTGGAAAACAGGATCTAGTGGCGAGCTATGTGCTTCTCTTTTGTTGCTTCTTAACTGCTATGGATTTCACTCAGCTCATGCACTCCTCAGCTGCACTTCTGCAGTCCTACTCTTTACGGTGTATGTAAGTGAGAGCACTGATTTTGTATTTGTCAGTTAATTAAAAATTCTGTTGATTGTGGAGATAAAAGGAAGCTCCAGAACACAGCTTTGAGAGTTGCCTATCATCAGAGTTGTTCTGCAGTTGATTGTGAAGGGAGCTGACGAAAAAATTAAGGGATGTGCTTCCAAGTGAAGTAGGTAAGAGTGTCAGTGTCTTGGATGGAGCCTGTGACAAAAATTATGCATAATAGAGTTGTCTCTGAAGAGCTAACAATAGTGAAGTACAGTAAAAACTACTTTCTTACAAACCAATTCATTGTCAGTTAGAAAGTGTGATCAGCATTAACCAAGAAATTAGGTCCTTTTAATTAAAATCGACATCTCTTCGAATAATGAAGAGCCCCATTTCTCAGCCTGCAGCGGGAATTTCTAGTTCTTTCTTTTTCATTTTCAAGTGAAGGAGGAAGTGTTAGTGCCAGTAGTCTTGGTGTTAATTTGGCTTTGAGGCACGATGGGCACCAGTTGCATCTTAGGTTTTGGAGTACTGGTTTTTTTCATCTGAGAACAATATGGAATTTAAGAGGTTCTGAAACCTTTTTGTGTCCTTCAGCATTGCATAGTGATTGAATGTTTTTAAGGGGCTTTCTGTTTTTAATCATGTGCAATTTTTGTCTCTATTTTTGTCTCTTTAATCTGTGTGTTATTTTGTAGGAAACTCCTAAAATGCCATTGTCAGATAAACACTGTGTAAATAAAAGTATTATTTGTTTTTCTTCTAACTTATGATAATGATTAAGGTTTTAAGTGTTTAGAAACATGTCCACCCAACAGCTTTGGACGGAAAGAGCAGAATGCATTTTCTCTGCTGAGGCTGTTTGGTTTATGCCTCTGTTGGTTGTGAATATTGCAGCTGACCCAGGGGCGGTTAAAACATTTTTCTTTTAATCTAAGTTGACTTCATCATTTATGCAAACACTTGACAGGCCTGATGAATATTTGTAATAAGCACTTCAAAACTTGAAGTATGTTTTTTTACTTGTTTTTATTTTCCTGTCAAATATACTTAGGTATTAGTTAGAGTGAGTCACTCCAAAGACATGTTTACAGTATAAAAGACATCCTGGGGCTTCTTTCCTTTATTGTACGAACACTAAAACACAGTATCTTTATGCTGTCCATGCTTATGTGACTTGCTGGTTTTTCCTCCTTTACTGCAACTGTAGCTCTAAAAAAATTAAGATAGAATAAACTATTACTTCATCATCATCATCATAATACTTGTATTTTCAGTGACTCTCAGAAATATGAAATACAAGCACAAGCTTTAGGGGAATCTTACAGTTTTGTGGCAAAGCACCTGAAACAAGACATGGAAGAACATCCTTCTCAAGTGGTGTTCAGGCAAATCTTTATGTTAGATCAAACATTACTTGTACTTCTACAGCCAGTGTAACTTCTGTATCACATCTGGGGCTAGTTCAAGAAAAAAATGCTTGTGCCTAACCCTATTTCGGCAGTGTGAGGTGGGTTATTAACCTGGTGCTGACAACCACAGAGCTACAGCTTTCGTTCTCTCTATGCAAAATGGGGTAATCCTTACTTCTTTTTTCACTTTTTGACCATTTTATTTATTGAGATTGAGAGCTCTTTGGAGCAGTAATTTGTTTTGTATTTGTAAGTATTTTAACTGTACCAAGCTCAAATATAGTCTCAGTAGAAGCCACCAGATACAACTAAAATTATTTAAAAAAATAGCAGTCATATAGAGTCCACATAGTAGTGGACAAGATTTATGAATCTGTACAGTTCACCCCTGATATGATTTCCCTGAAAGATACTGAGTTACATCTGTTAGTGCCACAGAGCGCCATCATATGAAAAAAGAGGTTACTGACTGAGCTGACACTTGTAATGTTTAGATATTTCTTGGAGAAAAAACATAGCAGTCATAGGAAAAGGAAATTGTGCTTTATCCAGACAAATACGTCCTGAAGACTGCATTGTGGGTCTACATTACTGGTACTTACACTGCTCTGTTAATAATGATGCTTTTTCCTGAATGACGATTGCTCCTCTTTTCCCCTTCCACATTTAAAATGCAAGGTCAGAGACCAGGTTGCAAAAATCACTTTTTTTTAGATCTTTAATAGCAGTGTTATCACGTTTTTGAAATTTGGTTGCTGGTCGGGTGGAAGTAGACAGATATGAAAACTCTGCAAGCAATTGCAGTGATTTCTGCAGCAGGGTTGGCTAACCGGGATCGGGAGTCCCACTCCTGCAGAATTCCAAGAGCCCTGGTTATTCATTGCCCTTTGAACCTTTGCTTTTGCTTTTTGCTTTAACTGTTTTAGTTCAATTGAATGCACAGCCACAGTCTTTGGAAATGGACAGATGCTGCATGTATGACAGTATGCTGCCAGAAATGGAAAAAACACAAGAAAGGGCAGCCTTGGATGTTGTATCCAGCTTCCTGCTGTGATTTTTCCACTGAAGCACTGCCAGCTTTACATGATGTGGGACAGGCTTTAACTCTTCCTTCCCCCTTTTTTGGCTTCCAGTTCTACCACTGACAATGAAATTGCTCGGCTAACTTCAGGTTTGTTGTTACTCTCTACCAGGTGAAGTGAAAGCTAGGGGGGAAAGAACCTCTTAAATGAAAAAGATTGATAAGAATGATTTCATTTGGTCCTGTAATGCTTGTGTTCATGGGAGACTCTATAAAATGACTTGGCTAGCAGG
>NW_009259486.1:503831-551201 GCF_000687185.1 Egretta garzetta | reverse complement strand
AAGAGGATAAACTGGTAAAACCAGAGAGATCAAGCCTTTACTGCTGCTATGGGTACAAGTGGATGAGTGCAGTAGATGTGCGGTATACTTCCAAATTAATTTCCCAGTTCTGTGTGCTAATGCAGAGGGTAGGTAGGATCCAGGCCTACTTTCTCTTTCGTCAGATTTCTAGAATTGAGAATCCAGGCATAAATAGGCCTCACATTTCGGAGAACAAATTACTGTGAGCAGCATTTACACAGCTGCATTGAAGGGGGGAAGCCTTTTGCTCACCTTCTTGCAATTGTCCAGTGACATCTTCAAATGTAGCTTAAGAGAGTATCTCTGGTTAATGAAGCCTGAAGAGGTAAATGTCTTTTTGCGTGTGAGGCAGTGAGAATTATGCTCTTCAAATCAAGGAACTGACATAACATCATGCGATATCTGTGTCTGGTATAAAGTCACTAGCCCATCTCAAATACCAATATTAGATTTGCTATTTGCCCTTAAAGACAATTCTGTAATTCCTGGGGGGACCTGAAGAAGTTATTCAGTAAGTGATGATGAACCCCAAACAACCTCTATATTGTTAGCAGACACATACTGAACAGAGTCTGTCTTTAAATTGTTCTCTGTCTTTAAATTGTTCAGGGTTTTTTTGAACCATTTACCATGTTGCAGTGGTAGTGGTGAAGAGGAATACATAGGGGAAAAGTGACCAAATCTGAAATTCAAAGTTTCAAAACAGAAAAATAGCCTGAGAATTCATACACAAGCTAAGTATGCACCCTGCAATTGTGCTGATTCTCCACGCAGAGGTCTTCCTCACGCGACTGCTCTTTTGAGAGCCTCCTTGGCGCTGATGAGATACTGAAGGACAATACAAGGGAGTGAGCATCAATCTAACACTTATATTGGTAGGTCATTGAAGTAAGTGGGTCTCTATATTAGTGAAGTCACTGCTTGTAGGATGATGATACGTCCTGTATGTACATTGCCAAACGTGAATGCATTTCTCTGAGAAACGGTGGTTAGAAGGATGTAAGTTGCAGTGAGTGAGGACTGGCTATTTGAAGCTTAGATTTTTGTACTCAGTGTGTAATCAGCTTTTCGCTTGAATAACCCAAGGTTTTCTGCTTGAGTCTATCAGTATCCTTCAGAGAACAAGTGTCTTCTGAAAATCTTATCAAGTTTTTACTAGAATGTAAGAATATAATCAAATCTTCCTGAATTCCAGTGCTTTGCTCTGAGTATTGCATGAACAGTCCTTTTAAATGCATCTTTTATCTGTTGTCACATAATTACCCTATTGCTTATCTGTGTAGGTTTTTTACAAGTTATATAGACAGTATTATGCAGGGTGTGGAAAGAATAATTTGGGACTTCTTTTTTAAATCTCCAGGTCTCTTAGGGTAGCACACAAAATATGATTAATATCAGACAAGCCTAGGTCAAACAAAAGACTAAGTTAATATTCTATTTTCATGAATGACCAGTGGGAGATCATTTAGGCAGGAAGTAAAAGCGGCAGGTATGTAGAGAGTGACCCTTCCCCTGTTACATCATAGCATCTCCTGGTAATAAAACCTCCTGGAGGCATGGTTATGCTCCGAGAGTTTTTATGTGGGGGGATTGGGAGGGCAACAGTGTAAGTTAAAAAGTGTTCCCCGTAGGTTTACAATAAAATGTTTTACTATTGATTGCCACTGCAGAAGTAGCAGCAGAGTCTTGGAGACCTGGGGAAGGCATACTTGGTTCTAGCTTTGGGAAATCAGGCCATTTTACAAAAACCAGGTAAATTTGGAAGTACTGACCTGGTGACCATTGCTGGTAATCTCCTGTTAGCCATCTGCGTAATGGACATGTTTGTTTCACAGTCTAAAGGATGAAAGACAGGTATTTGGATAGTTCTGAAGTCTGAATACTCTGCTTTTGGCTGACAGTGATTCCTCCAGATCATGCCTGAAGTTTATGGGCAAGACAGGATAGTATGTTAAGCTCTCCTTGCTGATATTCTGGGATGAACAGAAGTTTTCAGACTTCAGGGCTGTCAGGCTTAATACTGTAATGAGAACCACCTTGAAACAGAGGGATTGAGAATAAAATTGGTGTCAGTCATGTGCTTCATTTTGCCAGCTTAACAATATTTGGGTTTTGTATTTTTTATTTTTATTTGTGGACAACTTAATTCCTGTGGACATATGAGGCAAGGACAGATTGTTACAGCTTTGGAATGTCTGGAAAACACTTCACTTCAAATCAGGACAGTTTTGCAATCCTGTCAATTGAAAATACTGCCATTGAGTGAAAAATAAGGAACATTTGGGGGGCCTCAAAATAAAACTCAGTACTATGTCACTGTCCTGAAAAAGAAGTGTACATATATACCCTTAGGAATCAAAAAATGTTTGGCTCAGGCTTTTCTGGATATTAAGAGGCTGGCTGCAAATGTAGGAGGAGAAAAAAGTACGAGAAAGGCAGAAGGGGAGATAAGAAAGGAATCTTCAGTTGCAGACCAGATAGTTTGTCACTCTGAGAAGAGACTTGATGAAATGGCTTTCAGTCAGATGACAGGATAAAGAATTTCTGGGTTTATGGATAAAGAAAAAATTCTTTGATCTGATCTGTCTGGAGTTCAGGGAAATAGGACTATATGGTTTCTGAAATAACAAAAATGTATCTGTACATGACTATTAATTTCCCTGCTTAACTAAAGAAAAATGCTGACTTTAGGGATAGCTTTTGGGGTCAATAATTAAATATATAAGAAAAATGAAAGTTATCTGCTAGTAATAACAAGTTCATTAACAACAAGAAAGATGTGTATCACTTCTTGTGCTTAGTCTTTTGTTCTCCTTAATATATTTCTGACAGGAACAAGGAGGAAATTTGTGCTTTGTGTACAGACAATAAATGACTCAAATGTCAGAGTGGATCAGAAAATAGGGGAGTCTTTGTATTTCACCTTCTTCTGAACCATAAGCTGTCAACCGTTGCTAAATCAAGCACAACAGATACGTAAGAAGTTTAATGTGTTCCAGTAAAGTCTATGTAGTACGTTCTGTGGTGGTGGAAAAGATGCAAGTGTTGGTGTTCCATATAGCCTACATTTCTTCTGAGAGGAACATCCCTGCCACAGTAGAGCAACGGGGACTTTCTTTGCTTTTCGTTTTCCAACTACTTAAGAGCCACGTGCGTGCATGTGTCAGGCCAGCTGTTAGAGTGCCTGAAGCACTGTTGATCCTTAGGATGGTGTGGTTAGCAATACTCTGGTCATTCTGTGAAGTTGTTTAGGAGAGATGGAGCAAGAGAGTGAAGTGCAGGAGGTTGAAGAATCAAAGGTATGTCAAGTTTTATAGCATGTACCTGCCCTTTAAACAAGTAAACAACAGAACAGCTATTAGTTGGAATAACCATGTAATAGCCCTCTCAGCAGCTTCTATTATTTCTATGTGATCATGATTACAAGGCCTCTGTGAGATAAATGTTGACTTGTTCTGCTTAAAGCAAGTAATTTTGACTTTTTTCTCTTTTCCCAATTTTGTGTCCATTCCATCCTTTTACTTAGTTAAAACTGATACAAGTAAGAATGAAGTCAAGGTTTTTGCCGCAGTATATTTGCTGGTATGTGTCTGTGCTGTGCTATCATATTACTGGGTGGGAATATGTGAGGCTAGTCCTGTCAATACTAAAAAACATCTCCAGCTTGCTTGAGCATTTCTTTGCAAGCCAGATGAGAGGAAACCACTGCTTTTGGATATGAATTTTATGAGTTCTATTCTTAGTGATACATGTTATGGTGTTGGTCAGTGAACACAGTAGCTTTTTGTGGCCAGAAGGAAAGGGAAATTGTTGGAGTTTTCTGTATTCGGCCATGTATCATAACTTCTAGAGCAGTGATTATGGTGCTTAGCAGATACTTAACATATAAAGAGTTAGTTTCATTTAATCACCAGTATCAACAAAAGGAATTTCTGAACCGGAAAAAGAGTATCTGAACCAAGAACGTTCTTTAAGTTTATTATATCCCCTTCTGCCTGGTTTGTATCTACTGTATCCTTCAATCCCCTTTTCTCTTTCTCTCTCACCATAAAAATGTCCAAGTATCTTTTAAGTTCATCTATATAATTTACTTTGATGATTTCACATGGCAGCTCTCTCCATGTGCTCAGTACTCTTTGAGTGATATGTTGTATTGGAGTTCTAACTAAATTCCCTTTCTATTTCTGTAGTGCTTTATTTATTTATTTACATTCCAACCTGTCCCAGTCAGGTTATTCCTTTTTACCTTATCAAGCTTTTAAGGAATTTTGAAAAAGATTGGCACTGTGTTAACTAGAGCCATGTTCCCTGTTATTTTGTTTTGGTTTCCACGTGTCAATTCCCTCAATTTCGAATTTTGCTTTATTTTGTACCACTTCTGAAGAACAATTCTGACCAGCCCTAGTAGGAGTGCAATATATTCACTCCTTGCCATCCTTATCCTCTTGCTGACAGAGGTCAGAATCCAGCCAAAATCCCAATCCAGGTTGGAGTAGAATCCCCTTCTACATTCGGGTCATGTGCCTGTTGCCATTGTTTTTTCTTCCTTTTCTCCCCTGTGAATACATATAGACTTGTTTAGTTTGCATACTTCCTTTAATAGGATCTGCTTTATTTCACACATCCTCTCATGTAAATCCTTATTGTAGATTTTGGTGTTCTTTCCAAATATGGGTCATCTTGCTTTTCCTAAAATCCTCCCCAGCTGTAGCTTTTCCTCTTAATCCTGACAGGTTATCTACACCTGGCTGATGTGGAAGCCTTCACTCAGTTCCATCCCACTTTTTCCATGATTTTAAAAATTTTTACTTCCTCTTTAATTGCTGTGGCATTGCCTCCAGAGGATAACCATGTGATTGATGCCTGATCTTACGATCCAGTTGTAAGTGGGATCCTCAATAACATATGCCCGCTAGGGTGCCTGAAAGTGATGTGCTACTAGTGAAGCATTTGGCAGAATGTTTTATGAATCTACCACTTACTATTTTGCACATTCTGCACTTAGATATAGTATTTTAGATAGCACAACAACCCTTTCCCTATGAATATTTGACAAGCAGCAGATGTACCGACCATATTCTGAGTTGGTGAAGATGGATACAGTCATGGAAGCCCAGCATTCTACAAAAAGCTTAGAAAAGTGTATGTAAAAGATTGTAAAAGGCTCCTTTTCTCCATGTTTCAAATTATTTCATTGTATTTTAAGAGTGCATTGCAGGACCTAGTTTGCCTCACTTTCATTCTAGCCGCAGCTGACTGAAATGTGAGTGAATATTTAGAAAATTGACTGAATAAAAAAGCTGAAGTGCATTTTCCATTTCAATATTAAAGTAATAATATTAAGAAATTTCAGATGGTAAACTGTAGTGTCTGTGGAGCGTATATGGACGGTATATATACATATATATACACACACATATGTAGTCCTGCTTTCTTTTGCTTGTACATTTGCCAAGCCTAACACATAATTGAGCTCTAACTAGTCACTTAGAATTGTTAATATGTATGCAAACATAACTTCCTATTGTGGTTACCCTTCTTTTCTTCTGTAGTCCTCATTTGCTGAATACTTTTGCTATTTTTTCATGTTTTTCCCTTCTGCTAACACTCTGCATTTCATTCCTACATCTGTGGGTTTGGGGGTGGTTTTTTTTTTTGGTTGATTTTTTTTTTTTTGGTAAAAAATTCTATGTCCTCACAATTTATTTGATGCTGCAACACTAGCATTCTTGTTAAGTGTCTTTTAAAGAAAGCATGAATTAGAGTGGATTTTTTTTATGTTATTCTTTCTCATCTCTGGGCTACACAGAAGACGCATTATTTAACTTACCACAATGCTTAAATAACTATTAAAAAAAATTTATAGTTTGAGGGTGAGGCAGACCTGTGATCAATGGTTTGTAACACAGCAATCTAATACATTCTAGAGAGATAGGATGCACAGTCTTAGAAAAGTATTGCGCACTTGATCAGCAGAGTCCACCAGTGGCAGGACAAACAGTTATTTCTTTTTCCTTTTAAGAACAGTGAATGCCAGAGCAAGGACAGTAAGCATTCTCTATTCTTGTCACCTTTTATGTTTTTCCTCTATATTGCTGTACAAGTAAGTCTGATTTGGGTACATAAGGTTCACTGAGGTACCACTAGAAACTAATACTAAAATTACATAAGCAGTTTACTTTGATTCAGTTTTGTATTAAGGCTTCTGCATATGCTCAGGTTCATTACTGAACTGAAGAAGCCTTTCAATTTTCTAAAGATAGAACCCCCTAAATCTTTCTGAATATCTGTAGTTATTAAGGAGTTTCTAATGCGTTTCATAAATACCTAGACCTTCTGTGTTAACAGGGTGTTAAGTAGTTGATAGTTTTTCTTTTCTTTGCCACTGTAATTGGGTATTTCTAGGATATGGGCTTTCCCAGTAGAAAGGCTGGGAAAGTTGTGTACAGTATTCCCTTTTGTCTGAGTTCAGGCTTTGACTCTACTGGAGCAGGGATTATATTCCTTTTTCATTTGTGCATAGCCAAGTATAATGATACTTTAGGCATAATATGGACATTGGAGCATTGCGCAAACATATCTGCTGCAAATTGTATTACGATATTCAGCTGCACATCTTCCGTTTCTGACACTGATGCTATACAAAGGTAATTGTGCAAGCTAATTTCCTCTTTGTGTACCTTTTCTTACTGCCTATTAGTGAATAAAGCAACTATATTTTCCTCCTGTTCTCTTTGAATTATGTAGTGAAAACATATGACTTGTAATTTGAACTTCCATAAGTTCTCTGTGGACATCCTAAGATCTCCTGTTATAGACAGTTAATAAGGTAGGAAATTTTGTAGCTAAACTAGTTATTCTGAAAAAGATTTTTCAGGAAAATACTAAACAATACTTACTTATTTTGGCTTTTGTTATTGAATTACTATCTTGGATATAAAGCGATACATGTATAATCATTAATTTCTGTCTTTTATAGAAGTCATCAAATTAATTCAATTCCCTCATCTGTTCAAAAAATCACCCAAGAAAAGAAAGTTATCAATATTAAATTGTCATTTAGAAAATATTTAGAATAACCTAATTCTCTGTTAAGAGACTATTAAGTTGATTTTGGTACAGGAATTGGGAATCAAAAAGTTCTTTGTCTCTCCTTGTTCTATTTTTTGCATGCCTCTAAGCCCTTAATCTACTCAACCTCCTAAAAACCTGTGAAAAAAGCTGTGGTCCTTATTTTAAGGTGGAGAAGTAAGTCACAGAGGAAGTTAAGTCCAGATCCACAGTGCTGGGTGGGCACATGATTGCTTTTGAAGGAAACAGAAACTGGCTTCCTGGAGAGTTTGTAAGTTTGGGTGGAAGTGACATATCCAGAGCAGTCAGTGGCAAGAACACAGCCATACGTTCACGTCTTTCAGCTTCCAGGCTTCAGCCAGTGTCCTCTTTATGCCACATGCCATTTGCTAGCTGGTAGAACTTTGTGTGGTTTTGCTTGAATTTCCTGCAGCATTGGGACCCAGTCCAATGACCACTGAGGCTGTTGGTCAGGAGTGAAGCGGTTATCACTTAGTAGTCCACATGCTGAATTCACCACAGTGGTCCAAAGGAAGGACAAGCAAGGTAGTTAGTGTATTATTATACCTCTCAATTAAAATGTTATGAGACATAAAGAAGTGGAAATAAGTTATTAAAGCATGGCCTTATTAATAGAATTCCATTATATGGAATGCAAAACCGCTATGCTTTTGACAAAAAATGTCACTGTAGTCTTATCATCTGCTGTATCTTTGAGTTAGCTTTCAGACTTCTAAATGCATTTATTTACTCATTGGATTCTGTTGGTACTGCTTTTATACATAGTGTTTTTTGGGAGGAATTTTCTAGCTGGCTTTGTAATTTTTTTGCATTATGTTCTCTGTTAAAAGATGTTATTTTATTGTATGTTGCACTAGTTTTTACAGGACAGTAACAAAAGTCACTTCAAGATATAGGAATAGGGAATGAATGTGCTCGAAGATGCCACAGAGAAATGCTCTTATATGAACTGTTAGTATTCTGCTGGGTGTTGTTTAGCATTTTGGAAACCAACTTGAAACATTTTTATTGGAATGGAAAGACTAAAACTAGTGCCTCTATTGCACAGTGTCAGTTCTAGTGACATGAGTCCAAATAATTCTATCTGGCTGTTCCTTATCCTGCAGACATCTGAAAAGTCCATCATTTTCCTAAACTTTCACAACATTTGCATATCCCATAGTTTTTACAGAATTCAAAGAAACTGATTTAAGACTTTGTTTGTTTCTTTGTTTGTTTCCTCTGAGCCTGTCTGCAACCATTATTTAGTTGTATTAATTCTGTAAAGAAATACTGAATAAAGGCTTACATTTTCTTTGCTATAGATACAGTGAGTGCCTCACTAACTTTCTGGTATTACCAAGAAAACAATTATGTGCCACTGTGGAAGATTATTAGCAACTTTTATTATGTTTGTTTTTATCATGTATGTAAAGCATTCTTTTATATGTAATTGTTAGCTGTTAGATTCTGGTGAGGTTTATGTTGTGCTGGCTGCCTTTCCAAACAGGAAAGATGACTGAACTTCTGTGCCAAGATATTTACACAGCTTAAAAATGACGTGTGTTTACCCAGCTAGTGCCCATCCATGTAGTCTGTGTTAACATCCTACCATGTGAAAGAGGAAACAAACCATTTTAAAATCATCTTTTTTTTGTATCTGAAAGAAACAGAGCGAACAGAATCCTTTTCCTAGTTTTCTGTGTGGGTAAATAGCTATGGTTATCTTGAATCATTAGGAGGACCAATTTTGCATGCTGGATGCTTCACCTATAAATGTTATTTGCTTTTTGCTTCCAAGGTATTATATAGATATTGGTACAAGATTTGATAATTTTGAAAAATCCAAAACCTGATGGTAAGCAGAATAGATAGAGAAATTAATAATTTTTTATGATTCACACTTTTTTCTTACAATTCTCCTAATACTTTCAGGAAACGCATCTTCTCAGGTTTCAATAAAATTCTGAAAAAATTGGAAAACAGATGAAACAGATATTCTATGTGAGACCTGTTTATCTTTTAGCTATATGAACATGTTTTACTTCTTATTCAGGTTTTTACCTTCCATCCTTCTTCCACTCCTCATATCATCTTCCACATCCAGACTTGCCTTCTTGAGTAGCAATAGCCTGACCAAGGGTGTATCTACACTGCTACTGTGATGCATTGCAGAGAGCACTAAACTTGTGTAGATATCAGGAAAAAGAGCAACATGTCTTCAATAGCATGATATCTAGTACACCTAATTTCTGTATTCTACAATGCCAACACATTGTTAAGGTCATTAAAGTTTGTGGGAATCTTTCACCTGCTTTCAGTAGTCTTAAGTCAGATTTTATTTTCTGTTTCCCCTAATCATAACCCTTTCCCAAACCATGCTTTTTCTGTGATCTTCAGATTGTTTAACAAGCAGAACAACACAGCAACTGAAGCAAAATTTCTGAGTGGTGGTCATCTAAACCGCTGTATAGTTGCCCATTGCAAGCTCCATGTGGCAAGAGATTTTTATCTCCCTGTAATACTGTATGATACCAATCCATTTAACAGTACACAGAAATAACTAGAATTTTGGCAGATGAGCAAGGCAATAAGCTATGCTGAACTGAAGAGGTGAATGAAAACATTTATATGTGGCTTCTATCTTCTGTGTAAACTGTATTTCATTTTGAAAGAGAATGGAAATGGCAACATTACAACAATTTTAGACTATGTACAGCTTCCATCTGTTCAATGAACTTCCACTGTTGCCATAGGGAGATACTTATTTAGTTCAAGAAAAGTACAGTGTCTAGTTCTCAGTGACCAAAAGTAATTGCAATTGACACATTTTTCACATGCATCTCATTGTGTATTTTGTTTCATGGTACACTACCTGCCATATTTTGGTTTAAAAATCTATTTGATTTAAGACAGACAAATAGTTCGTGACTGGAGGAGGTTCTTGCCTGCAGCACTGTCCGGTATGAAACAGCTTCCTCATTTAGTCTGCAAAGCAGGGGCTCAGTACTGCAGACTCAAGAGAGTGCTCTGCAGAGTGGCATCAGAATTTTCACTCTAAAAGTCTCTCTTTAAGTTTCCATCAGTAGAACATACCTTAGTTTAGATGCTGTTTTCCAGTTCAAAAGATTGGGTTTGACTGACATCTTGACTTTCTCAAAAGAAACAGCACTTAGGTTCTAGGCATGTGCAAAGGCCTTTGATGCACCGTTCCAGTAGAAAATCTCCAAAACTCAATGTGATATGTATCTTCTCTCTTAATAATAGCCAGAGACTACTGAGGATATATGCATCTCCTGCCTTATAGCCAGAGCTATGCTGGTATTCATTCATTTCTCAAATTTTTCCGCTCTGAAGAGCAGCAGTCCTCACGGACAACAGAGCCCTGAGATTCTTCTTAGTTGCCCTTAGACCCCAGATCACTTCCCTCCCTTGCCAGCACAGAGACGTGCACAGCCTTCCCTCCTTGGTGGTTAGGTTTACTGGATTTTATTTCTGCCTATCTGTGGCCTGTGCCTGATTTGCTTTATGAAGTGCTTTGAGGTGGCATTTTAAGTTTCAGGTGTGAAATACCCGGTATTCAGTAGCTGAAAGTGTTTCTCTTAGATATGCTTTTCACTGTTTTAATCTACTGTGGTTTTAAACTTGAACTCTAGATACTCTGGCCTTCTTTCAGCACCGTATGAAAATGTTTGCCTAAACACAGGTGTGGAAGTACTTGCACTCAAGTTTCAGAAAGCACCCAGTGTTGTCATGTACCGTGAGAAGTCTAATGCGGAGACCTTGCAGTGTCTCCCAGCACAGGCCAGTTTGGTGCAACAAATACATGAAACCCATTCAGGTCTGATGGTTAACACAAAATGATGACTCGTGAGGTGCAGCACAGCGCTGGATTTGTTGGCCGTGGGCCAATTCCAGAAAAATCCCAAGGGAGGCTCTGCAACACATTTACCTTTGATAGAGCAAGTAGTCTTAATAGGCTGTACATGTCAGGTCTGTGAGAGAGTCATAGCTGCGTGATTCTGCATTCAGTCTAACATGAAATCCAGAGCAAGGGGAAATGGGTGCAGGACAGGTCCATATGCAGCAGAGCCAAAGCTCACAAGCTGAGATAAACCTGTCCTGATGCTGTGTTAGAAGCACAGGATTGTTGTTGGACTGAATTTCCTTGTACTCTGGTTCTGGGGAAAGGCTGCAGAAACATTTGGGCCATGTATGAGTGGAGCTAGATTGGGGTTGGTGGGTTATTAGTTTTGGGCTGGAACACAAATGATTGTACTCCTCCAGGAGACAATTTTGGATGCAGTTCAGTAATACTTGCCTGGAGCCCCATATCTAACAGACCCTTTCAGATTCCTGAAAATTTCTTCATCCAGGCTTGGATAAAGTAACCATCCTAACGTGAAAGGTGAGCAACCAGGAATGTTGGTAGAACATGTGCATTCACAGGCAATAACATTCAATAAATGCATGGACTGGTCAACATGTTTGTGGGTTTTTTTAAGGAGAATGCTATCTCCACTCAAATGCTACTGCTACAATAATAGAACTTAACAACATACTTCTGATTTACATGAATTTTAGGTTTTTTTCCTAGCACCTTCCTTCATTTCACATATGTTATGAGGTCATAGAAAGAAAGACTCAGATGAAATGAATATACACAATGGGATAGAGTTAAGGTTGCTGTGGGAATGTCAACTCTGAATTTCCTGCTTTTGCTGTGATCAAACTATGGAATAAAATGTTTCATTAATGATAGGTTTTTAACATTTTTTAATTTAATTAAGAATAATTTGTTAAACTTAACCCTTTAAACGCAGGTGCCTCTGTAACAGTTTTTGCTTGTGCACAGTGTAAAGGGTTTTCTTTCTAACTCTATTCAAAATAACATCATTCTGAGCTGTTACTGAACCTGGACCCAAGAAATAGGTTGTACTTTTGCTGGAGAAAATAAATGGTCAGCAGTAACAGAATTAATGAATGCTTATGAGCCATATATATTTACAATTTACAATTACAGTGTAAAAAGGGTTATGAATTGTTGTGGAAAACTGTGTCTGTTCTGTAGGTTTACAAACCTAAATTTTAAGCAATGAGTAAGGGATATAGTTATTAGATTTCCTTGCTTGAAATAAAAAAGTAGAAAACATGTCCAGCAATGACCATATAAATTTCTTTGGATGTTGTCATTTTTCTGTTTGCAGAGTGCCTAGCTGTACAGTGGGGTTCTGATGTGACTGATAATGTAGGTAATATAAATATTTATAGGTACCACAGACAATGTTCCTATTTAGTACTGACATTGTTTCTGTTAAATTCTGTGGATCTTTCTCGTAGCCATAATGAAGTGTATTTACTGATGGAGTTTAGGACAAGAGATGTGCATCACATTCCAGCAGAATGAAGAGGGGGCAACAGTTTACATGTAGAAAATAGACCTTACCAGAAATCTAGAGTTAAAAAAAGCAAAACCAGAACCAAAACCAACCCAAAACAAAACAAAATCCAGTATGTTTATTTAGTGCAGGCTGTGTTCCATTGTGCTTGTATCTCAAGATTTCAGTGTAGAATTTGGGCTTCTCCAAATACCAAGGATGAGATCTGGCCTCAGGAGAGTAGTCACTAGAGACTGACTTTGGTGAGACTAGGGTTTCACCCAGAACAGTTGTTCTGAAATTCAGGTTGTGTGATTTTATGTCACTTGATATTATAGATAAACATACAGGTGTTGGCCCATACTGAGTGAAAGAAGAATAGATGTTTCAGTGGGTATTCTTTTCAAGTTTCTCAATTGCTTTTAGACCTTCCTTTCCAATATGGGTTGAACCTGACTTGAGGAAGCAGGTTAGCTTCTTCTGGCATAACCCTTTTTGTAAAAAAGGGTAGCCAGTTTTTTGATAGGAAGATAAGCGTGTGGTTCAAATCAGTTTTACAGTGGCTCTTCTGGAGAGCCATCAGCCTGCTCTCATTTGGTTGTACTTATGGCTGAGAGATAAGTCCAACATAGATGGAGGCTATGTCAGAGTATGCAGTTATCGAAACTTCCTTTGAAACTGTTTCCACATTCACGTCTTTTTGTTATGTACAAAATGTGTAGTGACCCCAGGGAGAGCTGCTTTTGAGATCACAAAATGGCTGAATTTTTAACTTCCCAGGCAACAAGGGAACACATTTGAGTTTTTTCAGGGCAGTTAACAGCGTTCATTTCAGCCTTTAAGTTTGGGAGATGGTGCATTCTTCTTACCTTGAGATAAGAGCTGAGCTGGTCTCGTTTACATAGAGGTACATTGGAAAGAATTTCTGGTTTTAATTCGGGAATGAATGCTAGCTCTGTCTTTGTAAACACCTGCTGAAATCATTGAGTGTTTCATACTTTGGCTTTCTTCTTTATTTATTTCCATCTCAAACTCTTTTGGGTGTGCACGTATATGCCTTCCAGATCCTTCTCTTTGCAGGAGAATCTACGTAGTGGATTACTAGAGGCCGAATGCTGATTTCTCTGAAAGTCATGCTACGTGCACTTTGGGTGACATGGAGCCTTGCTGGCAGTTGGCAAAAGCAGGTGTGCTCAGAAACATGTTTTCAAGGATAGTTTGCTTTCTCTGCTCAGTGGAAAGTGGATAAAAATGTTCTGCATTGCACATGTCTGTGCTCGTGACCTCTGCCTGTGGAGGAGGTGAGAAGCAGAACCCCAGGTTAAGCAGCATCTGTCGTTTCAGCTCATCTCCAAACAGCAGGCCAAAAATTTAAGGGGAAAGAAGTGTTTTCTTTATCTGGATGCCTGTTTATTGTAACGTTTCTGAAAGTACTGGTCATTTCTGGTTTGGTTACTTGAGGTGAATGTACGATGTATGTACAAAACACTTGTCATGCGGTGGTTAAAGCAAACAGATCTGAGGCAGAACCTGCACCAGCCGAACTGGATGGCAGCAGAGTAGCATGAAATATTTGTTATCACTCTTGCAGTGAGAAGGGAGTCCTACTTCTTGCTGCTTCCCTGTATTTAAACTCTGGCTTTGCTCTGCCATGGTCGTCTCATCCATGTGAGCTTAATTAAGAACAGTTTGGAAGTTCATAAGTGTGCATGGACTTTTAAACATAAGGCACTGAATATCATGTAGGTAAACTTCCCCTAAAGAAGCATAACCATTATAGTATAACAAGAGCAAAACTGTGCTAATGAAGTCACTTACCCAATAATAAAAAGAACATCTTTTTAATACCTGAAATGATGGTAACACTTTCAACTGTGGAAGTCAGCAGAGTTAGTGGGGTGGATGTATTGTTCACATATATTATGAGGAAGATGTTTCATTTGTACTGATCGTTTTCTATGAACCATTCAAAATAATTGCCTTGTATTTCGGAGGGCAACTAATGCACGCATATTTGTGTGACAGTTTGCTACAATGCAAACTTCCAGCACTCTGGACTGCTTCCAGGAGCATTTTGGGAGCAGGAAACTGTACTTTTAGGACTAGACTAAGACCTTCATCAGCCTTGGCTTTTGCATGCAGGGCACTATAGCATGTTTAGAAGATCAATCTGTCTATCTGTCTACCTACCTGTCTAAATAAAATGTCTGTATAGACACATGTAGCCCTAGCTAGCAAAATGTGTTGTTTTCTGGGACAAGACCTTCAGGTTTTGATTGGCTGCTGTATCAGTAGGCTGGAATACTTACTTACAGCTGTCCTCGGAGGCCTTCTATAAAACTGCAGGTGTTCAGCTTTAGCAAATAGTTCTCATTATATGGATAGACTTTTGGCAGCTAGTAATGATGTTTCCTGAAATTGAAAAATGATTTTCTACCTTACACACTGGTTTTACATTACTGGAATGTTGGAGGGGAAAACAAATACCTCTCATCAAGTAGTACTGAGGCTGTTTTTGTTAGTTGTATATATTTTCTGATTTGTATATTTTATACCAGAGTGCAAGTTTTTTTTTCCTTAACTGTTGTGGTCAGATTTGAAATCTCTTCCAGCAAAACTCAAATTATGAGGAATTAAGGAAGCGTCTGGCAACAGAGGGTTATATCCTCCTTTATACAAAACTAGCAACTGGCTTGCAGTCAGTGTACCACCAAAGCTGGAGCTAAGGGGCTGTTGTAAAGCCTTTAAAAATATTGGACAGTATCATAGAATACTTTTTTGGTTTTGGTATCACTGAGTAAGGCACATACGATGATTTTATGAGTATATGTTTAACTCATTCTGCACCACTGTTATATAGCGCTGGAAGAAAATGGGGGATCATTTTGTTTCAGTCACTCTTTTAGACGTTGAGATTGATGGCAATACTGTATGTCCATTCTGGGGAACTGTAGTTTAGCTGCAGGGAGTTGAACAACTTATTTGGATTGTATTTAATTATCCAAATGCTTGACTGGATAATTTAGCACTCAGGCTTTCTTCAGTAAGCCTGCGTAACCTTTACACTGCTAAATCAGTACCTGAAGCCTGGTGGCTCAAGATTCTCCTCTCACAATTTCCATTTATTTCCAAGATAATATCATGTTGAAGTAGGGTTATATGAGTGTTTTGAGTGTACTGTGGCATATGACATGATTGAGTCCCTGTTAGACACTGTAGTCACAGCTCAGATCTATCAAATCAGAATGCTTCCTCAGGGAAAGCACTGATCACTTAAAAAGCACTGCTGGGAAGTTAACAGAGTCCTCTCAAGGGTTTAGAGGACCCTGATCCCTCACTGTCAGTTTTGTATGGTGACCTTTAGATGTGATGTGAATTATTACAATACAGTCCTCAAGACAGAGCACAGTTGGGCAGCAGTTCCTACATTTTTTGTGGTGGAACAAAAATACTGAATATGAAGTAAATGGGAATTTCTGACTTCAGTAAACAGGGGCTGTGCAAGCCAACTCAGCACACCCAGGAGACCATCCAAGTCCTGGAAAGAAATACCAGGACTGAAGGTGCTTTTAAATTTTTTTATTATTTTTTTTCTTGCTAAATCTTTGTATACATAGGGTTTTTTTTTGTCAGATACAGTCCAGGAAAGTAACTCTATGCTTTGCTGCGAAAAAAAAAAGCTGTGTATCTGCCTTTACAGAAACAAGGAGACACCAAATGCAGGTATTAAGCTTAAACCTTAAACTCTAATCACTTTATCTGATGCTAATCCACAGTGCTACAGACATGAGTTATTGCTGATGGCATAAGTATGTGGCCATGTACATTGTTAAGGTTCCTCTTTATCTCCTTATCTGTATTCCCCCTCTCATTTCTCACACCCATTTACGCACAGTGCTCCAGGTTTTTTTCATCATATGAAAGTATCATTTTCAAAGGGTTTTGCTTTTCACATCCATGTTGGTATTGCAGATTAGAATGTGACAGGGAATACCTGGTTGCATACTTCCTTTAAACCTGAGCCAGTAGCACTGCAAAATGTTAGGGAGATCACCCTTTCATCTCACACCATCCACCACTTTAAAGTGAAAGGTTTGTTGATGTAATCCTATTTCCAATCTATAGAGGTCACCTGTAATGCACTGCTCTGAAGATAAATACCTAGTACTGTTTGATGTTATAGGTTTCTTTTTTTTAAGGCAAGTTTAATGATATTTTGGTTTGCCAGGATACTGTGTTGAAATTTTTGAAGACTTCAGCTGTTTTTAAACCATTGTTAACCTTTCATTCGATTGTTAACAATCCTTTCCAAACTGATATTTTTATTATTTCAATATGTTTCATGTCTTTCTTCTTTTTTTTTTTTTTTTTTTTTTGGCAAGATTTGATAAGTTTGAGGTAATCTGTGATGTGAGATGGATCCACTAGCTTCTAGATGACAGTACACTAAACCAAGTATATACTCCTTTGGCAATCAGTGACAAAGATAATATTGATTTCACTAGGAGAAGGCTTGCATCCTGCCAGTATATCACAGAGGGATGAAATGGAAACCTTAGCTCATAATGTAGTTCTTAAGCAGTTGTGAAACTCACAGCCAGGATCTTTCTTCAATCTCTTTAAATACACCATTGGTTTTATGATTAAAAATAAAAATCTCTAGAGGCCTGTATGAAATGAATCACAACATCAAAAAAATAAGTAGCCAGAATTGCATGTTAAACATTGTACATATGCTAGGGCTGTGTATTTGTAGGATGGAGACTACAAAATACAGTCTTTTTTTTTTTTTCTTGTGCAACTGTGTGTGTATAGTTCTGGATAACTGTGTCTAGCTACCTGTATCATAGAAGTTACTGTCTTGATTGCAGATTTGTGGGTGAAAACCTATCCCAACTAAAGTTAGTGACAAAACTCCAACCAATAAGTAGGATCCAACTTTGTGTTTTCCAGTTTCCATTAACATTGTCGCTGCAATATCTTATGGTATTTCCCAAGTTTATTAACACTGAAAGGCATTTCCTGGCTAACCTGTATTGGCAAATCCTCCTGGAGAATCACAGTTTATGGGGGTTTTTGCTATAGGTCATACAATTTTTCCCTAATAAAAAGGTAGAATTTTATTTCATAGCTTAACTGCATCTATGTTTGCTAGCAAGGCTAAGTCAGTCAGGGGTGGGCTTTTTTATTCTGTGAACCTGACTGATCTAGGTAGATACAGGTTGGCAAAGGCTTGGCACATCATCAATAGGAATTTCTTATCTATATCTCTCTGTGTTTTGGTAGCAGCGTAAACCACTCCACCTGTTAATTGCTCAGCAGGCAACTTTCACAGTGGTAGATCTGCACGTGACTGTGGAACACTTTGGTGCACTTTTCAGAGCTGGGCTCCCATTTCCAACCCTGTGGAGCATTACTGCAGGGAGGAAAACTGCTTACCCAGTGTGGCACAGTAGCTCCCTGCTTGTGGTCGCTTCGTTTCTTGACCCAACGTAGTCGCGTGGGGAGTTCAAGTTAGGTTAACAAGAGCAGGCTGGCGCACAAAAGGCTTCATTTTGCTGGATCTTATGCTGACTCCCATCCTTTTGTTGTTAATGCCCTTTTGTTAATTTTTCTTTCTTTGTTTCATCTGTGTGAGAGTTCAGATGGCAGCAGGGAAAGTTTCCTGAGCTGGCTTGGCATGGTTTGTGGTTTTTAAAAGCCCCTTGCTTCTTCAGGAGGAACCCACTTTCCAGGGCTCTGTCACTTTCCCTCTTTTGCTTTTTGTATTCAGTCCCTTCCTTACCATTTCCCACATATGGTACACACAGTTGCAATGACTTGCATCTGTCCAGAAGTGTGACTTTCTTAGAGCTGATTCTCCTGTTCCTTTGTGCATGAGCCAAAAAAGGACTGCGTGTTACACAAGGCTGCCAGCACCCTTCTCCCAAGAGAACATGTGTGGTCCAATTCCCACTAACCCTGAAGATCAAGAATGTTTAGACGTCTTCCTGTCTCTGGTGGCCACCATTATCAAAATGAATTCGTCTGCCCAGAATGTTAAAACCCATTGCTATTACACTTCCAGTTCTATCGACGATAAACTATGGAAAACATCAGTGTCATATATTGTATTTAACATAAGGAGCTGTTTGACACAGTGTATCCTTGAAATGTTTATAGTGAGTAAGCAAAAAATCCCTTTAACCTCAGAAATGGAGCCTGTACAATGAAGTTTTATCTCTCTCAGTGATGTTCACCCTTCTCTTTCTAAGGGCCAAACACTACGTAATAAATGGCAAGGAGCCTCTCTCCATTTTATTATGACCTTTCTTTTTGCTGTGTGTGTTCAGCACATCTAATGAGGAAAATAAAGATCATCCCTTGAATTCTCATACCATGGAGGCCAGTTGGCATTGCTGACCTCTTTGTTTTGCTCCCCATGGTCCCCAAAGGAAAGTACTGGTGACAGGATGAAGAAGAAAGTAGAGTGTGTTGCAAACTGATTAACCTTAGAAGGTGGTTTATTCCCTTCTTAATCCCCTGTATCCCATCTTCCTTGCTGGTTGTTCAAGTTGATTCTTTGAGAAGGAAGAACTGCTCCTTGATAGAACTTAACTATCCTCTTATCTGTGAGCATCTCAAAGCTTACTGAAGACACAAAGCCATAGAGGAGACAAAGTGATGTCTCTGTGACTCACAGACTGTGAGAAGGAGAGCTGCTTAGCAGCCCTGGAGGAAAGTACTGGTTTGTTATGAGGGGAGCCAAAATGGTTTTAAGAGAATGTGATAAAGCAGAATTTTGTTAGTCCTAATTTCACCTTATGTATGTCATTATCCCTCCCTGACCTTTTGCTAAAAGGGTAGGTGGGCCACTGGATGGCCAAAATTGCCATGACAGACACCCCCTTAGATGCACCTGAACTGACACTGGTGGTAGTTGCCTGAGCGCTTCTTCCAGCCTGCACCCTGCCCTGTTCTACCCAGCCACAGGATCAATAGCTTCAATTTAAAACTTGCGCAGACACTCATAATGTTGATGTTTAGCAGTTTTCTATAATGGCCAAAGACTAATAAAGCATGCCAAAGAACATTAGGGATTAATGGACCTCTTCCTCTCACTTTATCCCAAGCCACCAGGAGAGTCAGCAAAGGAATACTCTAGTGTGCTTTCGTATGGGGGTGTTACATGAAGTAGGATTGATTCTCTTGCATTGAAGAAGTTCCAGATGGAAGTCCCTGGCTGAAAATTACCGTGAGAGTATGCTGGAAAAGTATCTCCACATATTTGTCTTCTCTACAACCAGACATTCTTCCGTTGGCCACTGAACTGCATGAACTTTTGATCTGACTTGGTCCAGCCATTCCTATTTCTTAAATGTGCACTACATGTGCTAGAAGCAAATGGGCCAGTAAATAAAAGACACAGTCTTGCTTAGGTGAAAATTCACTCTTCAGTTTAAAGAAATTAACTTGCATAGTATATTATGGCTTCCCCATTTCATTTTCTAACTAGATAGAAGATTCCATTAAAAAATCTCTGATGTGTTTTGTATGATTTCATTTGCTCCTTGCAGGCCTCATCTCAGGCCATAATTCTTGATTTCTCCTAATTAGTTGCTGTGGAAATGATTCTGTCATAAACACAAACAATGGGAATATAAGGAGCAGATGAATTCTTAAGAAGTAAAGATTTGTTTTCCTGTAAATTACCAAAAAACCCAAAGGAGAGGCATTATAATGTTTTTGCATTGTCTTTCATCTCAGGATTTTACAGTACTTCTCAAGTATTAATACATTAAAGATTTTTGAAAAGCTGCTGCAGAAATGGTGTTGAAACATTCCATGTTAGTTGTCCTCAGTAACTCATGATCAAATCATTGTTGCTTGCAACTAAAAATAAGCTTTTCCTTGCAAACTGAGCCTTTGCTCCGAGAGCTGACTGGATTCTTCCCAATGTACTCATCATCACCAGTTATAGGGATTCTGCTGACCAAGTTATTTACACCTGTGCAGTCCAATTTGCTTCAAGGCTCATTTTATCCCTCTGCCTTCAGATTCTTTCCCTTGGAGATTTGTAGGCAGTTCCAACACTTTCAATAGTGTTGCCTCACTGTTGCTGCACTATGTGAAAGAACAGTAAATAATTGTATTGAAGGAGTACAGGGTGGAATGGAATCTGCAGCTGCGTCAATCTCAGTTACGTTCTGCATGACTATCAGGAGAAAAATCAATAAAAATATATTTTTTTGCCACTGAAGTCAGCACATGTGGCTAAGTATCCTCTGGGGAATGAAATCCATCACTCTGCACAAGCCCACTGTATAGCAACGTTCTCCTTAAGCACTCAAAATGGAGCTTGTGTGGTGTATAGGCCATGTGAATTCACATGTGGATTTCACCAAGGGAGAGGCTCTTTGAGTCAGAAGATGCCTTTTTGCATAGTCACTTTTCAGTGTTGTAGTATGTTTTGGCAGTCACAACACCTCTGTCAGACAGCTGAATATTTATAACCACCGCCTTTTACAGATGGGAAAACCAAGGCACAGAGAGATTAAGTGACTTGTCTAAAGGAGCACAGTCAATTAATGGCAGAGTGAACACAGAGCTCAGGATTTCTGACTCTGTCTCCTAGCCTCCACAGAACATTACTAGAGCAATATAGAAGTGATGTAATGTGCAACCAGCGTTGTTTCCAAAGAAAAATTTCTGACAGGTTGCATAAAATATCCACAACAGTTCTTAAGCATGCAAGAATGGATTGATTTTAAATGGATGTTGTCTTTTCTTAGTGATTGGAAAGAAGGGATGCTTAAGCATTAAAAGTTTTTTTCCCATTGATAAAAAAAAACGGAAAGAAGGGATGCTTAAGCATTAAAAGTTTTTCTTCTCCCATTGATAAAAAAAATACAAAAATTGCCCTGCTCATAGCTATGGAATAGAAAATCTACATAGCTCTTAGGCTTCCAGCTAAAATGTTTTTTGAAACTGAAGTTGTAAGTCAAGTTAGGTAGTAAGATCTTCCTGTCAGCTGCCCGCTTCTGTTATTGGAACTATACAGTAGTTTCCAGCATTGCCTTATAATACACCTATGTCAACTTTATAGAACTCAAACATGCACAAGAAAGATACACGAAGAAGGGCAAAATGCTTTTGCATAGTTTTTATATTATTCGCACAGCTGGAATGTTTACAGCATAGTACAGAGTGTAACAAGAGCAAATGCTGAACCACATCAAGCAGTTCCCTTGTCGTGCGTGTCATTTAAATATCAAATCTATAAGGGCATTTGCTATGTTCTTCACACACAGAAAGACCACAACTAAGTGACTTAAAAGTATCCCATGAGTTTTTAAAAATGCGGACAAACAACTCTCTTCTTTTGATAATTGCAAGTACATTGTTCCACTCCGTTGGTTCTGCAACATCTGGTGTTTTATAAAGCATTTTAAAATGTCATGTCCCTTCCCTGTTTGCCCACACCCTTCCCACTGCACCTTAACCCCAGCATAACAAGAAACTTTAATTTCTAAGCAAATCTGTGGAAAATCTTGCAAAACAGAGTTAAGGAATAGTTTCTGTATAGGTCTGAGTATTTCTTAAATTAACAAGAAAGCCAAGTCAGTGGCATGGAGCAACACTAACGTACAGAACAATTTTCATGGGGAAGATGAATAAGATTCTGGGCTGATTCAGCAGAAAGGTGTTATTAAATGACCCTTGCAGGATAGTTTACTAAGAACTTTTTGAATGGTAGTCTTGACTTGATATACCAATCTTGGGATTAAGTTTTCTTAAAAAGGCCACAAGGCAGTTTCTTGAGAATGAAAGGCTGTAACCTTCCAAAGTCCTGGTATATGTCCAACGTTTGAATTGTAAATCCAGTGTAGTTCATTCACAGTTAGCTAGTTAGTGAACTTCATGATTTGTGCCTGAGGATGAGCCCATCAAAGTGGGCAAAGGGAAAGGCCATTCCCGTGCAGCATTTGTCCATAATCAGGGTATTTTAACATTCTTCATAGAAGTTTTTGTCAGTCCGTTGCAGCATACAGTGAATAGGATACTTTACTCTGAGAAGTAGGAGGTGAGTACAGATACAAATCTAATAAAGTAGAAATGAGTAAAGATACAAATCTAATAGAATAGAAATAACTGCAGAAGCTTCACAAGAAAATCCCGAAGCAGGGGTTCTGCTATCTATCAGTTAGGCATATAGTCTAAGCAGGCTTTGTAGTCTCTCTGTTTTCAGTGAAGAGAAAGGGAGCCGGGGCACCTCTAGATGGCAGTTCATCCCACCTGTCTAGGTGAGACAAGGTGCTCACTTTTCATCTGACCAAATTTAGATGGGATGAATCTCTCTTTTACGGGTCAGCACAGAGGAAGACGCTTCACAATCCAATGAATGTAAAGTAAGACTTACTTCCTTAACTCTTGAAGTCAACAGAGTAGAAGATTTCTTCCTTATAAAGATCATAAGGGTTGAAGTACTGTGAACTGTTACTCGGTGAAGCTGCCTTTTCTATCAATGCAGTGTAAATGTGTGGCAAATCGTAAGATAAAGCACATCTAGCTACAGTTGGAAGGTTATGTTAAATGATTTGTATTAGCTTCTTTTTACATAGCTGGTGAAAATAGGCCAGATTTTATTCATAATGAAAAATTTCATGTTAAAGTACATGTAAGTAAACAGTACACAGTAAATTTTTAAAAGAAGATTGACACATAAGATGCAGGTGATTTCTGATGATGCGCCTGGTGTTTAGGATATTCTGTGTTCTGTGCCTTATGGTCCCACTGGCACAGCAATTCTCCACGGGCTACTGTAGACTTACTTAAATTTCCAAGCACCACTAGTGCGCTAACCAAAGATTTCTTAGAGGCTGAATAAAAGTGCAGCCTGTAAGAAACCTTATTCCAAGTTCTGCGTTGCCTTAGCCTAAATGTTATTCGTATCCACTGTGACCTTATATTCTTAACCTTTCTCATGTCTGTTTTGCCAGAACTGTGTGACTGTCAGAGAAGTAGGGATACCCTTACCTGCTTTACTCTCATTAAAGCAAGCAACAAGCAATGAAAAGTACAGTAGCACTGTCTTCAGCATGGATTAAAAACCAGAGCACCTGTTTTGAGGTCCTAAGTAAGCTTGGACCTGTGTGCTGTCATCCACTTCCTTTCTGTTACAGTTAACTCCTTAAGATTTTCCAGCTTGCGGTGCAGTCAGACTTCCATTTTCCTAGCTAGATATATTCTTTATAAAGAGTCTGTCTTGTTTAAGTTAACAAAACAGAAGTTACAGAGTCTGCTGTTGCTCCCTGTAAATGAATTTAAGGGGCAAGTTTCAGAGTAGAAGATGCATTTTTGGAAATAAAGGCACAGTAAAGCTGTTCATGAGGGTATTTAGGCTGAAAATTAGAGTAAGGCAGAACATTCCCATAGGGATAGCGGACACAAGCATTCCAGCTACCATTGAGCTTGATGGGTTTAAGAATGGGTTTGTGGAGAAGATTATGGTCTTGAAGTACAAAGGCCTGGATTCGGACACCTGGGGTGGAAGAGAGCATAGCGATTGTTTCTTCCGAGAAGTCTTGGTCTTCTAAATTCTTGGGTCAAATCACGCCTTTTTGATAGTTTGTTATTATGAAATGGAAGTAACAAAGATGTAAACTTGGCTAGCTGCAATCTTTAAGAGTCTGCCAGTTTCTGCTCTGGAACTTTTATCCCTGTCTTTGTTGTCCCCTGCTTCACTGTGATGATGAGCGGTGATGCCAGCTGGTGTCCCCTCAGCATTGCGAGCTCAAATGCCGTTGCTGTGCAAACACTGCTCCTGCAGCCTTAGAAGTTTAAGAAATAAAGGGAAATGGTGATTCCCTTTGGACCATCAGCCACATGACCTTTTGTTCTCACATGGTTTAGTCCCTCTTCTGTATGTGACTGCCACTTGGGACTTTTTTTGGCTTTTGTCCATTTTTATTCCAGTTAGCATTTAGTTCACACATCGTTATGAGAAGCGCCGGTTACGAAGATACGCAGCTCTTGTCATAACAGAAGTATTTGTATGCACCTGCAATTTGACGTTTGTGTTGGGGGAATATTGCAGAGCGAATAAAAAAACCTGAAAGAATGGCTTTTCTTCTGACTTCACCTGCTATGGAGTTGTTTTTTTGTATTTTTGGAGGAAGGGCGTTGAGGTGGGTTTTTTCCTTTTTTTTTTTTTAAAGAACAATCTGAAGGTGTGTTTATGGCGTTAGGGAAAAGGTACATCGTGGGTTACAATGCTATAAGCAGAGAAAAAAGGAAAATGTGTAAGACAGATGGCTATTAACACAGTGTAAATACCCTGTTTTTAAATGCAAGGGGAAAAAGGTGTTCCATATATAGTCCTCAAGCTGGAAGCTTCGTGTTTGTAATAGTACCATGGCAATGTGCAAGGATTAATCACTTCCTGTGTGCTATTTGTAACAGCAACATCAACAAAAAATGTTCTCAAGAAGCTTTAAATTCTTATTGCATTTGATCCTCTTGCTTCAGATGCACCTAATCAGTTACACTGAATTCATTAAGACCACCCTCGCCACCTCTGCCACGTGCATGCAAATGAACAGACCTGCAACCTGCTTGTGCCTGACCACCTGAGGATCCCCTTGGTGCATGAAGCTCTTTGCCACTGTACCCAGTTGTCCCACTGGGACAAGAATGGGGAGGGTGTCTGGGTGCACTGCAGCTGTGCTCTGCTGCGACTCAGCCAGGTGCTCACAGAATTAGGGAGCTATAAAGGGCTTCCTGATAGTGTCCCCCAGCTTGCCTTCTCCAAGTAAAACTCTGCACAGGAGAGTGTCTGGCCTGATAGCGTTCACAAAAGCAACAGATTTGGCCTTGAAACACTTCTTGCTGCTCATTGCAGGAACTCAAATGGCTTAGAATGAGAATGACCTAATATAGTTCAGCAACTGCACTGAAATTAAGAGTTCAGTCTCGTGTATCCACATTAAGTGGAAAGACAAACAATTTAAATTATGCTAACAATGCCTCTGTAATGGAAAATGTTGATACGTATGCTGATGGGAATTTTCTCTAATTGATCTTCTGTATTCAAGCAACTGTTATTGGAAAGTGATATTTCACACCTTCATACCATAGCGGTTGTTACTTATTAAGTGCTTTTATATCATGATCTCTGGGAGTAAAGGGTCCCCAAATACATGTTAATGTTAATCCATCTTGTCAAGTAAGTTTTTTCATGATGTGGTGTGACGGGAAAATGATCACTTGTTAGCTTTGCTTTATAGATTAATTCAAGGCAAATTTAAAAAGTAGTTTCACTATTTCTTTTTAGTAGTGCTAATATTTCATTCAGAGATTCTGGGTTTTTGGGGGACAGAAGGAGGTTGGGTTTTGGGGGAGGCTTGCTTGGCAGGTAGTCATTGGCTATTTTTGTTGAAAACTGAGTATCAAGACAGGAGTATCGCTCATGGTACAAGGTAAACTGTATGTTTCCATGGAATATATCCTGTGATGAAAGCTGCTTTCTTAAGTAGTCGCTCTCCCTAAATAATGCATTCTTTCCAGACACCATTGCTATTTTGTTCTTGGACGGGTAATTACAAACTTACTTCTCAAAAAGAAAAAAAAAAGAAAAAGAAAAGAAAAAAGAAAGCCATACACCTACAGGAAGGCTTTTAAATGTAGCCCCTGCTTAATCTGGTTTAATCTTTGTTTATGTAAATTCATGTGTGTTTTGAGAGCTCGTTTTTCAAGTTTGAAGCACCCTTCTGTATTTATTTCTCTGAAACTTTTTGCAGCTCTCGTACTATGAGAAAAAACAATGCTGGCAGTGAGTTTGTGTATATAAGCTAAAGAATTTTTGAAATGCATGCATTTTTGCCAACTGCAGTTGCTGGTTTTAACTGGCAAGCTAGTACCACCCTCAGAACAGTGCCTTGAAAAAAACAGGATTGCAGATGATGCTTGTGAATTCATTGCCTGAGTTTGAATATAATGCTTTATCTCAAAGTAGGCAGTTACAGAATGATGTAATTTTTACATAGCATCCTCATTGCATGAAAGAGACACAGAACAGATAAACTAAAGAGAAAAAGGAAGGGAAGATTTAGGGAGAGGATGTGACTCAGGGATTCAGGATCCTTCCAGATCGATAGAGCAGCCCTAGAAAAGGAATGACATCCAGCTGCTGCAAATGGACAGATGGAGAAGAAGCCTAGAATGAAGAAAAAGACTGAATGGAGGAATAAATGTAGTCAGAAGTGTAGGGTGGAGTTGGTCCTTTTTGCATTTCAAAAAAGGAGAGAGGCAGTTGGATTTGGGAATGAACAAGATCTTAGTGAAGGTGAATGAGGCTTGCTTCCCAGAGTGAGAGGATTGTTCGGTGGCCCTGATTTTGGTGGGAGGTTTGTATTCTCAGTGAAAACAAAGACAAAATCCTTTCCTGGTGATCTAAAATGGTTTCCTGCAGTCAGTTAGGTATAACCCCGCCACCCCAAATCAAAGTATTTTGTTGATTTTTAAAATACCTTGTTTTTTCCTTCTTTCTCTTCAAAGATGAATTTCAACATGGAAACATAATTTAGAAGCAGTCACTTTGGAATTTGTGTAAGTGATGTGTCTTAGGTTTGGGAGGATTTTTTTTCAGCCAAACTATTGCTGATTTCAGCCTGAATTTGTAAATCATTTTCAGGTGGGCTCAAAACTAGCACATTGTTCACTGAAAGCACTACCCAGCTGTACAAATCATGAAATGTCTTGGGGACTTTTTCAGAAGAAAAAGCTGTGTGCACTGCATAATTGCTTTCAAATCCTGTAGATATCATCTAATCCAAGTGGCCTTGGATCCAACCTGAGGCGCTCAGCCCCTAATTGCGTGCCAAATACCTGCATTGTTTGGGAGTTCAGATTGTTTGTTCATAGTCAGGAAAAGAGTGCCAGCTCACATTATGTCAGACCATGAATGAAAATATTTTTTTTGCTGTTTCCTACTTCCAAAACTATTTGTAATTGTTGTAAGTGATGGTCATATATCCTTTGTAAAATGAGTCTCCTTAAAATGGAGGCATTCGAAGTAACTGGTTACTGAAGAAAAATGTGCTCTTAATTGATTTGGCTTGATCACAGGGAGAAAATAGAAATAACCAAATAGTTTGCTTAAAGTCGCAAAAAAAATGGGGCGCCTGACTAAAGGAATATATGCTTATTTTAGCGATAAACTGCATACCCCTGACTGAGTGCTATAAGCCTCATTCTCTTTTTCTAATAATTGTCCCTTGGCACATTCATCTGAGTGTGTTGCTTAGAGGCCTGTCTGGTAATCTTTAGTTAGTTTTCAATCACAGGTTTCTCCATATGCAGGCCAAATGTTACAGAAGATACCAAAAGTTCATGCATTTGTGCACACACGCTCTCAAAGGCTTTAAAACATCCACAGATATCTTTAAAGGGCATATGCTAACAGAAAAAGTTAATAGGCTGTGGTACAGGAAGGAGTTTCAGAGCAAAACCAAGTTGTCAGATATGCATTAAATGCTTCTAGGTGTACAAAATTTTGATCTGTGTACTGGTTTCAGGTACCCAGAAACTAGAGGGTTTGTTTGGCTCAAGTTACAGCTCTTAATCTAATAATGATTAAAATATTGTGGGACATTTCAGTTCTCACTTGAATGCCCTTCCTAGTTACAGGAGGCTGTTATGTGCTTTTACTGTTCTATGCTGCAGTAGTGCTTTCTAATCTAACATAATCTTTTTGCTTCACTTACTATGCTTAACGTACATTGCAGATTACATAAATAAAATAAAGACAATTTTGTTGTTCAAGAAGCTGAGGCATCAAGTGGCTACAGGGGCTTTGAGGAGGTCATGGGAAGACTGTACAAAGTTAGGAGAGAACTCCGATTTCTCTATGCCATGTTCCTTCACCAAGACCGCCTTGTCATTCACAGGTGAAATGGAGCCACCTGGGAAGCAGTGTTTATCACTAAGACCACCTTCCTGTAGGAAGTACAGGAGGGTATCTGTGATAGGTGCTGGATTAGGTGGAGTTGTTGGTAGCATAGCATCGTACTTGTGTTGAAATTTGATGGTTATGTGGGATGTAATTCCCGTAATCTGAGGAAGAATAATGTGGTATGAGTGAATATCTGACAGTGCTACTGTGCACAGCTAGTTCTTGTCTTTCCCAAGTTCCCCACTGAACATCTTTTCTGTGCCACTTTCCTCCTATGGATTGCCACGTTATGAAACAGAGTAAAATTGAGTGGCAGTTGTGTCACTCATGTACACACGTGCACACTTGATGCACTCACATGTACCCTCATGTATACACTCTTACCAGATCCCAGGATTTGCTTCCAGTTCAAATTTGAGGATGAATAATATAAAATATATTCTGCCACTTCTGCCCTGGTGAAATAATTTGTCAGAAATGTAGGCTTTTACCTGAACATAAAGTTTGTATTTCTTTTGAAACAGCCCTCAGGTAAAAAAAAAAAACAATTCTTGTACACAATAATAAATTTTGGTTCACACACTCACTTACTAGTTAGCAGCATCAAAATATTGAATTGAATTTACCTCAAGTATTTAAACAAATCTACATCTCTTCAGTGACTAGGAGAACAACTGTGTAAAGGATAAGTTTCTTCTAAACTTAACCTTATCTTAGACTTCAGACAATTTCTGTCTAGGGAACCTGACTCTGCAGGAGGGCTATGTTAACATTTTGCAATGTTGTTGGCCAGCACTACTCAGGTAGTGAGGAAAAAAAAAATCTAGTATCTTTCTAAGCTACGTTTACAGTAGATTTTCCAACTGAAAGTAAAGAGGATACTTTTGTCAGTTCATGTGAGGGTTGTTCAGCTGTTTGGTACATCTTGCTCTTCTGTGTTCTCTGTAACACTCATTCAGTGTGGAGATAGTGGGGAATACGCAGCTGTTGTCCATGTCCCAATAATGAAAGATACCAGATAAAAGGTTCAGCAACACCCTCTTGTTCAAAGGGAATGCAAGAGCAAAGTTTGGATACAGGGTGATATCACGTCCTTGGAATAAGTTGTTATTTTGTTATGACTGACCTAAAGATTTAGGCCTCCTGTTAGTCATGCAGTTTTTTTGAAAATTCTTTTTATCAATGAGAAGTAGATCTGGATTTAGTCAGGAGACTAGTATATGCAGTTATACTGAAGGAAAGAAGTCCACTGTTGCTGAAATGGACACAGTCATTATAAAGTGATTACTATAAAATTTCTAATGTCTTCTTAAATTTGAGGAAGGTGGCTTTTGCCTTTCAACTTTTGTTACTCTTCATCTGCATGTTGGGAGTGGGTTTGCTTTTTAGTAGGCTGTAGCGAACTAAGACTTCGCTGGTCAGCAGCAGCAGTAAATGAGGGGAGGGGGGGGCAAAGGAAGAGAAGTTTACTGTGAGACCAAGTTTTAGTTTTGTTGGATAGCTATGACTCAGCAGCTACCTCTTACAGCATCCCTATGATTTTATTATAGCTCTTAATCACGGTCAGGACTCTGTACATGCACAGAATAGATGCATGGCCTCAGTATAGACATATGAGGTATGCTTGAGTGTTTTGTAGCTTAGCTGTGTAAAACTGTAATTGCCAAGGGATAACTGGGGGCAAACTGACCTTCTGTTTCAGGAAGAGATTTGGCAAGGAAAGATTTATCATCATCTTCATGCCTAAGAGAAAGTGATGTATTATACACTCAGTGATGTATTATATACATTGCACACTGTGGACTGCACAAAGAAGTTATATTTTAAACTGATTTCACATATCCTTTCAGTGGAGAGAGGCAACGTGTTGGTGGATGTTCATGGGATATTCATTAATATACTTAGTCATCAGGAGTTATGTCATGATGATCTTTTAAAGAATACATAAAACAGCGTGTTTAGTAAAAGAAAATGTTGGATGACTAAAAGGTTATAACTAGCAGAGAGAGTAATGACAGATCACCATAGGAAGTTCTTGCTGATGGAAGTGGGCACAATGAGCAGCACTGGCATTGACATAGATTGTCATAAGCCGTATGAGAACACTAGTTTTCCACGCTGTTGCCTATTCCTGGCTGCTAGCAAAGATTTTGGTCATATTCCAATGTTTTTTTTCATAGTTAAAGGTCTCACAGTAGCAATAATTTTAAGTCTTCTGTGTATTAAACTGCAAAAAACACATAAAAATAATCTATCTTTCAATTCCAATAAAGTGGAAAAAACAGAAATGTAGTTCTTGCCTCCACAGAGGCTGTTGGCATTTTCCAGTAGTTAGAAAAATGGCCAGTGTGAACAGACCAATTTGTATTTAAAATACAGATTTGCAGTGTCAGATGGTATCTCATTCTGAGCAATCTTGTCAACACATAAGGAAACAACATATTCTGCCTGAAGTAATATGTGGATTGTAAATCATACGTTGCTTCAAAAAACCCACCCCTTTTCCTATAATTAACTCATGCAAATCTAATTTTTTAAGTCATTACATTAGCAAGTACTTTCTAGAATGTCAAAGCTGTAAAGCCCTAGGAATCCTAGAGAGAGAAGGGTTTTGGTAAGAGGCCAAATATTCTGAGCACCTTGTATATGTTTGCATATGTGTGTGTGTATATACGTATGTGTGCATCTGTATACATATCAGTATGAGAGAGAAAAGACTCCACATTTTAATCAGACTGTTGGATCTGAACACAAAATATTAGCCAATGCAGTGCAACAATAGAGCAGGGCATAAGAGCTTAGCCTAACAGGAAAAACAAAAGTTTTCTTTGAATCTGGGTTTTTTTGATCTATTTTTTTTTCAGACAACTATGTGACAGCTCTGTTCAGTTCCTCACCCAGTGGAAAACTCTTTTCATCTACCCAGAAATAAAAGGGAAAATCCCTTAAAAAGATAGGCTGTCCTTAAAGTAGCCCAACACAGATATTGGCATGCTTTGGATTTTCAACATCAGCTTTCTCCTTTCTTCTCTTGACAGGTAAATCAAGTAAAAAATGTTTACTGACTTGGCACAGAATTCATCAAAATAATTAAGAACCTTCATTTGCTCCCTACGATCCTTGAATGATAACTTTATTATGAAAAAAAGTCCTCATTATAGGTCATCATGTAAACAGAATACTTTCTGTCTTTACTTGGCAACAGAAAGATGATTTTCAATATTGAAGCAAACAGGTTCTTTAAAACAGATGCATCCAGTCCTCCACTGGCATTTTTTAGCTTTGTGAATGGCTCATTTCACCAAATGAAATGAGATCTATGTTTTTTGTATGGTAGAAGTATTGACTCCTTTAACTGAATTAAACCCTGAATTTAGGGGGTTTGGGTAGAAATAGATATTTGATAGGTGTCTTACATAGATAAGGAAGAAAAAGACCCCAAAACCCCAAAGTCAGAATTTTAGAGCAGTGTTGTTGAACAGTCTGAGTATTTATGACATGATAGATACGACAAAAAATTTTTGAAAAAAGTTTCCATGAAAGGATAAGAATGAAGAACAGTAATGTTGAAATGTGATTTTTATATAGGATTTGTTTTATTCACATTTGGCAACCAGGAGGGGAAAAAAAAAGCTATTTTTATTCCACGGTGCTGAGACCAAAATTCAAGTTCTCTTTAAAACTCATTGTTAATGGCGTATTTGGTGGAGGCCATGAACTACTTTAATACATATTCCATCGTTCTGTGCTGCATTTTTTTCTTGTTTTTATTCACTTCAGCATACTGAATGATTGAAAATCCAGCTACAGCTAGCATAGGCTTCATTGTTGGAGCCGAAGCCTTAGATGTGCACTGAATGGCAAGTGGTGTACCCAGAAAACCTAATGCTGTCTAAAGGGAGAGAAGGGCTGGGATAGTTGGATGAATACTTAATTCCTTATATCTGTTTTATGTCTCTAGTCAGCCTGGAAACACAGATTTCCTAGTGAAAGAGTTATATGGTCTTTCCAAGAACTCTGCTCTCTTGCGAAAGAAAAGATTGGCTTCTATGTAAAGTGTCAGCAATGAAGGAAAAGTAGGAAAGAAGAAAAAATATATTGTGTAGGAATCTCAGCAGAAAAGCTAGCTTTAAAAAATAACATTCCTACTGGCATAACCTCTTGGCCTATAATAAAGATGAAATCCTCACATGACAGAACGCCGCATTCCCTCGTGTCGGAAAAAGGATACTGTCTAGCAAAGACTTTCGGTTGCCTAAAGCAGTAATTACCAACACTCTGGAATGAGACAAGAAATTGTTTCTTTCTGTTCTATAAATTTTGTGGGAAGGATTTAGTCTCCTTAACTAAAATCTGACATGACATGCCTGTGGAACTGTAAGAAAAAAAAAACCAAAAAACTAACTCTCCCCCAAAGAAGCAAATCTTGAAAATTTTAGGCTTATATCTGCAGATTCTGACAGTTTTCTTCCATCTGTCATTTACTGCATCCATAGCTTTCCATATTTAAACAATAGTCACTGTAATTTACCACCTAAGAGTAATAGTTGCTTATGTCAGCAATCACAATTTTTCCAACAGGAGAAGGAAATTAATATTTTGCTTTGTATTTTCAAGGATTAATGCATATGGTCACCATACTAAACTGCTCTTCTAGCGTTTAATTTTCTGTTGAAATTGTTTTGTGAATAACTTTATACTTCTGCTCATTTGGGATAGCTATGGAAAAAAGGAAACATATTTGATCCCTTACTGTTGAGTGAAGGAAAGGCAAAAGCACCATAGCTTGGCTGGTTAATTCAGTGGAATAACTCCCTTTTGGCCATCTTTCTGATTATTGTATTATAACATATTCTGTTTCTTTTTCCAGTCTGGCCTCTTATGCATACACAAAGATATAACCAAGAAACTGAAAGATTCCACTTAGGAAGATTTTGGCCCATTTGTACCAGTAACTTTGATCCTACAGTTTCATATGATTTTTTCAAACAGAAATCTAAAAGTATACTTGATAATGCATCTCTCCTTATTCTTGTCTATCTTCCCTGATCACATTTTTCATTAGCCTCTTCCTTATTTTACCAAACTATTTCTCTTAATGCAGCACTCTTTTTATATGTATTATAAATCATTTTAATGGAACAGGCTATGAGTATCTGCCCTTGTTGTTGAGAGGAGACCCCATATTGGTTTGCCAAAAATGTCTCTTGCAGATAGGTTTTTTATGTTCAAATTTAAGCTTTTTTCCATTTATTCAGTAGTTGACAATTACAGTGTCAGAATTGTACTGTATGCAAAAGACATGGCCATTGTTAATAGAAGACGTGAATCCAACCAGGTGAAGTTATAAGCAAGGCAACCTTGTGAATCTGAAACTAGCTATCATGTTTTGTTTCCTTTTACAGTTTCCCCAATAATACCATTATGGATGTAAATGAGCATGTAAATTATGTAAATGTAAATTATTATTAGAATAATAATTTGAAATCTTTTAGGGTAGTTCCAACCATGAACAGATACAATCTTTTATGTCTGCTCTACATTATAGACCCCATTTTAATTGGAGCAATAAAGCTGGGCCCTTTGATTCTCAGTTTTGGCAATCAATCGAACCTTTTGACCTTGATTTAAGTTTGTGGGATCAAAAATTATGTTTTAAATAAGGCAGAAGAGGAGTTTGAATCTGGATCTTTTGGCCTTACAACTTCTTTATCAACATAAAAAAATATGCCGTACAACAGCCCCCTCTCTGAGGCAGCACAGAGAGAAGCATACATTTACTTGTTTTTCATTATAAAGCTCGAGTTTCAATCAGAAAGGGAGTACAATATAATTTTGACAAAAGTGAACAAAAGATTTTACATTCATTCCAGTACAGAATAAAAAAAATTTAACAAAACCTCAACATTTGCTGTGAAATGGAGCTGTCATCTTCCCTGTCACCATTTCTGATTCTTCTAATCTGTTTTTTCCATGGACTTCAGAATAGTATGGATAAAGCCCGAAGATCAGTAGTCTGTCTTGACTTATATACCTTATATAGGACTGTCTTATATAGGACTGACTTATATACCTATATATAGATATATTCTCATTCTGGGTGTCATCTTCAAGCAAGTGGAGGAAAAGAAGGTGATCAGGAGTAGCCAGCATGGATTCACCAAGGGAAAATCATGCCTGACCAGTCTGATAGCCTTCTATGATGGCATGACCGACTGGGTAGATGAGGGGAGAGCAGTGGATGTTGTCTACCTTCACTTCAGCATGGCTTTTGACACTGTCTCCCATAACATCCTCATAGGGAAGCTCAGGAAGTGTGAGTAGGATGAGTGGACAGTGAGGTGGATTGGGAACTGGCTGAACGTCAGGGCTCAGAGGGTTCTGATTGGCAGTGCAGAGTCTAGTTGGAGGCCAGTAGCTAGTGGAGTTCCCCAGGGCTCAGTTCAATTTATTCATCAATGACCCGGATGAGGGGACAGAGTGTACCATCAGCAGTTTCGCTGATGACACAAAACTGGGAGGAGTGGCTGATACACTGGAACGCTGTGCTTGCCATTCAGTGGGACCTGGACAGGCTGGAGAGTTGGGCGGAGAGGAACCTGATGAAATTAAACAAGGGCAAGTGTCGGGTGCTGCACCAGGGGAGGTTGAACCCCATGCACCAGTACAGGCTGGGGGCTGACCTGCTGGAAAGCAGCTCTGCCAAGAGGGACCTGGGGGTCCTGGTGGACGACAAGGTGACCATGAGCCAGCAGTGTGCCCTTGTTGCCAAGAAGGCCAATGGCATCCTGGGGTGCATTAAGAGGAGTGTGGCCAGCAGGTCGAGGGAGGTTATCCTCCTGCTCTACTCTGCCCTGGTGAGACCCCACCTGGAGTACAGTGTCCAGTTCTCAGCTTCCTGGTTCAAGAAAGATGAGGAACTCCTAGAGAGAGTCCAGAGGAGGGCTACAAAGATGACGAGGGGACTGGGGCACCTCTCCTATGAGGAAAGGCTGAGGGATCTGGGCTTGTTCAGCCTGAAGAAGAGAAGACTGAGAGGGGATTTCATCAAGACATACAAATATCTTAAGGGTGGAAGTCACGAGGACAGAGCCAGACTCTCCTCAGTGGTGTCCAGCAAGGGGCAATGGGCACAAACTGAAGCATAAGAGGTTTCAGTTGAATATGCAGAAGAACTTTTTTACTTTGAGGGTGACAGAGCACTGGAACAGGCTGCCCAGGGGGGCTGTGGAGTCTCCTTCTCTGGAGATATTCAAAGCCCGCCTGGACGATGTCCTGTGCAACCTGCTCTGGGTGAACCTACTTTAGCAGGAGGGTTGGACTAGATGATCCCCCAAGGTCCCTTCCAACCCTTGCCATTCTGTGATTCTGTGATTCTGTGATTCTGTGATAGGACTGTACCTTATATAGGACTGTCTTTGCTTATATACCATTCTACAACATGAACAACATTTTGACTACTCTTGACCTTCATCTTTGGTGGTGGCAGACTTGCTCTCCCTTCAAAATTATACATATTAAAATAATGATGCTATTAAATCCTACAAACTCTGATTGTATCCGGTATGCATAACCCAAGTTTTGAATGAAAACCTTCCAGTTTTAGCTAAGCTCAGCCATGTTATTTTTCTGAGGTATGTGTACATATACTTCCTTTTGCAAGACAGTTGTGATCTAAGAAATGCTGGTAGTTGTCTGCGTTTTCCTAAATAACAGGTATGAGATCAGAGTTGAGGCCCAGGAAGACTGATGGCTTGGTGTGTGCAGGTTGTAGCAAAGAAGACATTCTCACTTTGCCCAGAAGGCTTTCCATACAACACTAACACGAATTTCTTTTGACACAAATATGTTTGATCACCCAACATGCAACAAGTACAATCCTTCAGATTAATGGTGTTCAGCCAAATGTAACATCACAAACACTGAAAGGCTTGAGTTACACATTCTTCCAGAAAGGACAAAACCAGTTTTTTTGGCTAACTTGTATGATTGAAAATTGTTAGTGACTGTGTTTATGTGCCAACAAGTGCACTTGGGCGCCTCTTGTCTGATCAAGACTGTCACTTTCTGTGTCCTTCAGGAAAAGAGAACTGCCAAACACCACAAAAGGTGACATTTGATCAGACAAGGTGCCGAGCTGAGTCCATTAATCTCTTATTAATCACGTTGACATTTTAAAGAATGATCTTCTTGAGCGGGGGGAAAAAAAAAATCTCCCAGTAGCTTACCAGAGAACTGGAAACAGGATGGGTAGTCAGAGGCCAATGATGGATTGAATTTTCTGTTACCAAGAGACAAAATAAACAAATGTGTTTCATCCTGAGAATGTCCACCTGAGGAAGGGTTCTAAAGGGACAGTCACTCACTAGGCCTTTTGGCTTCCTTGGATTGGGATCAAGCTCCCAAGATCATTCTGAATTTTGGACAGTCATATGAACCAAATTTCCCTATTACTTATTGGTACATGGATTTTTGCTCATTGCCAAGCTTTTTTATATGTCTGGACAGATTGGTTAATTCTTGCACTTCCCATCAACCTTAAGTTGATCGACCAAAACTGCTTATTGTTTGAAGCATCTGTGGTAACCAGCCATTATCCTGCTTGATAGTATTTTCTTATTAAATTTTCATTTACTTACCTTCACACCTGCACAAAATACATTCAGGTACGCTTTCAGAAGTGATCATGACAGGGTATCCCTGTGGGAAGAATGCAGTTCTGTCTTATCTGTCAGTGCACTTGTGACACGGGTACATGTATTTGTTGGCCTCTTGTGTTTGGCAAAGAACAGGACTGTGCCCTCGCTGTGCAGGGATCCCATAAAACCTCTTTGCATCTATACTTGAGATGTGGATGCAATGGTTCTCTGTCATAGTTTTTTTTTTCTTCAGTTTACTGTTAAAAATTCTGTTTCTCCTTCTAGTCACAGCCACATCAAAATAGTCCTCCCTTCTTTTTTACTTGTTGTCTGCCACTATACAGCACACTAAAAAAAGAAAATGTTACTTTTTACTGCTTACTACTCTGTTGCTTACAAGTTGTATGGACCCTAAGACAGAAAGCTATGAAGTTAGGCATAGGCACCGATTGATACAATCATTGCAGACATCCCTGTAAATGTTTTAAGTGGCTGCAATGGCTGTAAGACAGTCTTTTTTAGAGATAACTGCAGGATTCTTTGATTGTTTTTTCTTTTCTGAAAGTCTTTAGCATTTACCTTTACTCCTAGAAATTGTAGCAGAGATCCATAGATTGCTGATCAAGACAATCTCTCTTTTTAAAGCCCTTCCCTTCTCTTCTTTCCTTTGTAATTCCAGAGAACTACAAACAAACAATATCACATGTAAGATTACCTTTCTACCTGCCCAGATCCCTCAGGAACTCACACAGCTCTGCTACATTCATGATGTCAGTATCATTATATATATAATCTGTAAGATATGGTCTCCAGTAATTCCCAAATTCCCATACAAGTTCATCCAGCCCTGACAGCATTACAGCTTCTCTTGTCAGGTACTGTTCTCAGGAGGTGTTTCCAGATGTTATAAAATACCAATATATATGCTTTATATAAAAAAGCCAAGTTTAAATCTTTGCTAAGTTCACCTGAGGTGTTTTGGAGTACTCTCACAATAGACACATGTACATGATGTTTAAAAAAATTCAACCACAACAACTCCTAATATTAATATTTATGATACTTGTTCATTTTTCTTGCCAGTACCTTCTGAAAATAAAACACATTGCAAATAAAGACAAAATGATCTGCTTAACATTTCAGTGTTCAGGCAATATAAGGTCTACTTAGACTCTGTATTGTTAGGGCTTTTTGCCTCCCTTTGCTTTGAATAGTGTGTCCTATTAACACTCCAAATGCTTTCTATCATTTTAGATTTCATGAGCCACTGTTCCAAATTAATCAGTGGACGTTTACATTCTGTAGTTCAGATATTACATATTTATTGCCCATATTCCTTAGTTTTTGTGGTTTATATTTGAAAAGGACAAACTATTTCTCACTCTGTTCTTTGTACCTTCATGGTCATCCAGTCCCAAAGAAAGAGTTTAGAAAAGAGCTTATAAATTAAGACATTTCCTGCAAATAACTGGTGAAGGAGAGTCTGTTGCAAATCTAGACACAATTAAGGGTTTTAAAAATTCAAAGGTGTAATCAAAAGTCACCTGAAAAATACTTGGTATTATTTTCCTTGGAATCAACTGTATGGTCTTTTTCTAAGTTAAGGATTAAATAAAGGTTAGAGAAAATGCATGTAAATTAGAGGATGAAAACTGGAATGAAATTTTGCAGGACACTAATAAAATACTATCCTACTGGAATATTGAGAAAAATCCTGTCACTGCCTGTATTCTCCTTTATATGAATTATTGTGCTGTGTTCTTCCCCTTCATGGATGCCTTGTGCTAACAGATTAGTACCTATGGTATCTAAACAGAATAATATAGTGATACGCATTCAGAATAGAAACCTATAACTGTGTTTTCATATGTAGATACACATATATATATAACAGAAGTACTTTCTTGTAACGAAAGTACTGAAGCAACCCAGGCCATCAAATGCCTTGAATATAAAAAATGAGATCTGAACTTGATTTGAAATTAAGTGGGAATCTAGTGTAACAGCTGTGATTCTGAGGAGATATGGCATGGTGTATGTCAGTGGGGATTTTTGAGTCTCTGAAATATCCATGTCTGGATTTATTGTCTTGCTGTTAGTTGAGCTGAGGAGTTAAAGGACATTGGCATTGTCAGTAATTATGGGGTGGTCTTCTACCTGATCCAGGCTGCCAAAACATTGCTGGTGACTCTGGTCAAAACAGAAATCAGCTTAAACAAGGTGTACTGTTCCAGTACTTACTGACTAACCATTGACATGCATAGAAGTGGCTACAGACTCCTGAATTTTTTTCTCTGTCTTTCTTCCAGTGTAGTTGGCTGTTGCTCATGCAGGTGCTAATCTGCTGTGGCAGTGGTTGTATGACTGGCATGGGGAGGGACTAATAAAATTGTGTACTGTCTACATATTGCCGGGACTTGATTCAGTACTGTTTCAGCTTGTTGTTCCAGGTAACTATTGAAAATAAACTGAGGGAGAATTGATACTTTTGAAACCCCACAAATACCGTTGTCACTAAGAGTATTCACTAGGTTATGGAAAGGACTACCAGCAAAGTCCTTGATTGTGCTGAGTCCTGGCTAAACAAAGAGGTGTCGATCATCAGTAGCCAAGGAGCTCCCAGTCCAAATAAAGCAGGGGTAGGGCGGGGTAGAGGTATCAGACAAATGTGTGTGAACAACATGATATTTGGGATAAATGTCATTTCCACGGTTCTTGGCTTCTGCAACTGCTCACAGAGTTTGAGGAGTCCGGTGGTGGAGGTACAGTTTCCTGTCACTACTCACGGGGCGTACCTCTCCAGGAAGGACTCAAGTAATTTTAGAGTGCTACTCTCACTGCAGAGGTACAAGGTGATGGGAACGGATGTCTGTCCTTTGCCCATTGATGGGTGGAGAGTATTCGTCAGTCTCCTAGGTGGTGTCAGTTGTGTGTCCTGGCTTGACTCCAGACTATGCTGTGTCTAAAAGGTTAATTTTCATTAGTTGAGAATGTCCTTGGCCTTTTATTAGCTTCTCTGTGGACTAGCTCGTGGGAAATTTGATACTGGGCGGTAGTTGGCTAGAACCAATGTATCCAGGGTGGGTTTCCTTTCTGTAGATAAACAGATAATGTGTATCTCCAGGAATAGGAGTTTGGCATCTTCTGCCAGCACTCAGTTCACTTATGTCCATCGACAATGGTTCTTTTTATTACAGAGGTTCAATACTCCACATAACCAATCTCTTTGTATTTTCCAGCCTATTGGTGACTAATTTACATTTTCAGATGCAGTATTTCTGCTGACATATCTAGTTGTCTGCTTATGTGAGTTTGTACTGTTCACTTTACTATCAGGAAGCATGAGTTAAAGAATTACGCAACCTATTCTTGCACTCTGCATTGGTCCTGTAATATCTGTGCACAATGAATTTAAGTTGATGAATGCTGGTACTTCTACTGCAGTTGTATCTCTTTCGGTGTCAGTGAAATCTCTTTTGTCTTCACGCATTCTCTTCTTACAGTAGAATGTTCAGTTTTGTTCAAGAAGTACATTTGATAATATTTGCAGCTGAAGTGCACATTCTGATTGTTTTTTGCAACTGTCAGGGATAAGAAAGCCTGACCTCTGCTTCAGCCTGTATTCCTGACAACCGTACTTGCAGATTTGCCGTAGTGTTTAGCATGCCGTTTAGTTTAGTTTTGTGCTTGATTTATACACATACTAATACCAATAAGTATGGAAGTTTGACTCTAAGTCTGAGTTTCACTTAACCCTGACAGACAGTGAGTCCTTAATCTAAATTAATCTAGCAGGTTTTCAGTAGCAGTTTACTCTAATAAATGGAACAGTTGACAACTGGAATTTTCATTGTAATCACAGAAAGCTATACTGAAGGGACCAGTTTTGTACTGGTATTGTAATCTTGCTCTCACATCTTGCATACGTCAAAGTAAATAGAGCTGATAGAAGTTGGTTTCTTACAGCTTCTTGTACTAGTGGTGCTTTACATCTGGTAACCCCCAGCATGGCAGCCGATGAATATCTAGTATCTTCACTACTGCTACTGTGCTATACCAACCATGTGTGCCAGGGAGAAAAGATTTGGCAAGATGAAGAGCTGACAACTCAAAGCGAGGGAATTTGCATATATCATTATTTGTATTTTATGACCACAGATGTTTCTAATTGGTAGCACAATTAGTCATGATGACAAAAATATGATATTAGTGTGCTACTACTATTGTGCTATTGAATAACCCACTTAAGGACAAATAGAAAAGCCATACTAATTTTTTCACAGCATTATAAAATATTATTGTATCACAATATGAAAAAGACACATCACAGATTAAAATTGTACTTTAAATGCTATTATCGTATTTGAAAACTGAAAGGACCAAGAATAAGATTGGGATCCCATTCAAGTAATGTTTTGTCGTTACACTGAGTCAGGGATCCTGAATCATTTTTCCAAAAGGTTAGGTGTGAGGTCAGTACCTAAGCTATTTTCTCACATGTGCTTTATAATCACCTTCAGTGGAAGTTTGCTTGAATAAGAAGTAAAAGCTGGGAACAGGCTCAATAAACATTATCCACCTCAACACAATAACAAATTTCTTATTGCTTTCTGATGAAATGAGTTTGAATCTTCTACAGGACTTGTTCTGGCATGTGCTAGTAGGACTCTTTCTGTTATGCTTTCTCATATACATGCTTCAAGGAATGGATTACTGTTGGAGCGAGAATTTCTAACTTACCAAAATACCACTTCACATATCCTCCATCCTTCAAAAAGGATCCCAGTTTTGAGGATTTGTATTTTAACCGGCTTCAGCTTTAGTGTTCATTATTGTAGCAGTTCCTGTTTGACATATACTTCACATGATTTTAATCTTCACAGCTGTGGGAGTTCCATTGTAAAAAAGATGCTATTAATGTCCTCCAACCATTGTTCAAACATTACCACCTTAATAAAAAACAAAGCAAAACAACTTTTAAATGTTCTCTTGGTGCAGGCAAAGCCGTTCTGCCTTTTGCTTTCATTTCAGCCTGTAGGCAAACATTGGTTTTAAGATCTGTCACATGGTCTGATTGATCACTTTCCAGGAAAACAGGATTCAAGTCATTTTTAAAGTAGACTCATAATGGATTAAACAGAGTTGCCACATAAAGAAGAAACATGTTATTCCTTTCTAATGTCAGAGGGGCTGATATGCTCTGTTTAGCAGTAAAACCTCCTAAATAGCTCAAGCATTCACTAACTACACAAGCACAAACCTGAGACATAAAACAGGAAGGAGAATTTCAGTCCAAGATGTAGTAATCTTATATTCTTCAAATTGCTCTATTAATAAGTGAAGTATGTTTAAAAAGCAGGTCTCAGTAGATGTATCAGAACTACAACCCTCTGGAAACGCAGCATGTAACTGTATTAAGAAAACATGAAAGTGAAAACCTGCCTTCATTGAAGATTTTGCTGTTGACTTCCAGGATCCAGAATTTTGCACAGTTTTAAAAGTGTAGCTTTATAAGGTTACAGTTTTAAAGTCAAGCAGGATTGGCTCAGTGGTTGGTAGGAAGATGCACTAAGTTTCTGTTGAGGATTTTTGATTAATATCTAGAAAACCAAGTCTTGTCTGTTCTGAGAATAGTGTTAAAGATTGTCATGTTATGTGGTTGTGGAATACTTGGAGAGTTTTCCCCTTCTAAAATGGCTGCACTTGGTTACTTCAGAACCATGTGCTGTGTGTAGTATGTATGTATATGTATTCTTCTATAATTTCATCCTGCTCAGTTATGTCATAAAAGTAAAGGAATTCGCACTCTCAATAAACCAAAAAATACTTAAAAAAAAAAAAAGAGGTGGATAATGATTATCAATGTCTCATTTGTAGGGTACTCTAGTTAAAAAAACTAAGAAAATGCCAAGGAACTGTTTTCTGGAAATTAGACCCCTTTATGGGACCCCATTTTGGTTATCTCAACTCTCTAAGTCAGGTTTGAAAATGTAAGCTGTATACATGGTCACCAATTACTTTTACTAAAACATTGAGATAAACCAGTTTGCAAAGAATCTCTCAAACATTGCAGTTAACTTACAGAAAATAACATTTCGTGCCAATGACCAGCAGTATTCCCAGCTGTTTGATCAATTTTTAAATGTAATTATTCCAGGGAGTTGTACATTGAAGAGCAAGAGAAAATGGGACCGTTAATATTTTCCTGTAAGCCACATGAACTTAGTCATTCTTCAGAATAAGTAATTTAGAGTCTAAGATATAGTGCTTGAAAAAAGGGCCCTGTTTACATACAATATGATTTAGAAGCCAAATAAATGAGTGAAAGTTTTTCAGCGGGACTTGCTTCCAAGTGGGAATGAAGCCTATCTCAAGGACAACATACTTACCCAGAAACCTAGCATATCTGCTGTGATAGCTTACTCTACCATTGTCTTAGTATGGCCTGTTTTCCTGAAGTTCATTAACACCCATTGGTAGTTAATTGGAGACCATCACTTTTACCAAATATTGGGTAGACACCTTGTGCTCATTCACTTCAGCCTTGCATTACCGCCACATTTTAGCTTAAACGTATCAGCTCCTGTTTGCTGTTCAGTTAAGTGGGAGAACCCCTCTGTTTATTTTGTGTAAATTCCCAAACTTATACAAAACAAAGAGCAAACTGTTCTGCAAGTAACTTAGCATGTGTGGAGATATGTGCTCACATCAGCTGAGGTAGGAGTGATTCTATCACTACCTCAGTGATAACCTGATGCCAGTTAACTGTGCTATATAAGTTGGCTTCCAGATAAATCATCGGCATAGACTGATTCTGAAGATACTATTACAGCATTTTCCAGGTTACTGTGCTCTTGCAATTTAGGTGTTGCATTTAGCCTATAAAGAAAATATAGTATAAATAAAAGAAGTAGAGTCAGGCAATGACAAGCAGCTGTAAATGCTCTTGCAGTATTACAGTGCAGTAATGTTCATAATTTGCAATGCTGCATTGCCCATTATGTACCCCTTATGCTAATATAAGATATTGCAATTCCTTTTCTTTAGAACAGGATATGAAAACAGAGCAGATGAATGACACCATATTTGTTCTAACCATTCTTGGATAGCCAGCATTATAATTCTTGAAGTCTTGATGTGGTTCAAAAAGTCAACTAGAAAAGAAGGAGTTATGACAATGGTTATAGCTGATAGACTGAACACTTGTGTGCCTGGCACACGTTTGGATTCCTGTGCTTTCACAGTTCGACTTCATTTTCTTCTTTGTGAGGGAAATTATTTCAGTTATGGATTTGCTCTTTCAAGTTTTTGCTTAGGGAGTTCACAATATAAAATTGAATTCTTCTGGATGTTTTCAGTTTTCCATAAGAATGAAAACACTGTGGTATTCTGGAGCTTTGCAGTGTGCACAAATTAAAATCCGTTTCTGAACTTTTTCTTGTACTAAATGAAATCCTATTTTTTTACATGCTTTAAGGACTGTTTCTGAAAACCTATTTTACAGGGACCCATAGTATCATCTCCCTGTTCAAAAGGTAAAATCAAGAGCTTATTCAGAGTATTTTCCATGATCTGTTTCCCAGGCTTAGGTTTTCAAAGAGTTTCCTTTAAAAAATACTTTTCTGTCTTGCAGTTCAATTTCCTGTAGTACTGGTTATGTTGAGAATCACAAGCAAAGTATTCTCTGAAAGTTTGTGGATTGCGATGTGCAACCTAAACTGGGAGGGGTAGAGGAAAAGGAGGGAGGTCGAATGTTCCTTCCATTCTTAAAAGTAATTGTCCTGATGTGATGGAAATTGCAGTCACCTGCCTAGGAGTGGAAAATCTTTAGCTATGAGGAAATCTACAGCATCACCACTTCATTATAGTTGCTAGCAACCTCATGCTGGACAGCAGCTTGGATGAGACTGATAAAGGCAGGGTTATTGGAACAACAGAAGTGCTTGGGGGACCATAGTTACAAACTATACAGATCTTCTTGGTGAAGCTACTGCATAAAAAGTTCATGGTCTTGCAAATTGTACTTGGAGCCGATTTGGGACTTAGGAACGCAGAGCTGTAGGTTTTTGCTAGTCTAGGGTAAGTTCAGAGATAAGGTCAGGTGGGTTATTCCAGTGCCGTGTGAGTATAAATGAGATCAGATTTCAACCCCGGGTTTTATTAAACTTTATTCCCAATTTACCAAGAAAACTTGGATTAATCACTACTGGTCTTGTGATTACCATGGCTCAGTATCTAAAGCTGAACTGAAGTCTTCATTACTCAGCCCATTTCAAACTGAACCATTAACTTCCCTCCATCTCAACTGCCCATCTTTATAATGACTTGCCTTATAGAGCTGCAGTTCTACAGCTATTTTTTCATATGTTTTATAAGGGTCTCTTATGTTCTTTTCCCTAAAATTGTGTACAGTGTGCTGCAAATAGAGTGTCTTGTTTGTTTTTAATCGTAAAAAGGCATACTTCTTACCATGTAAACTTTCAAAATACCAGACAAGCAAAGATGATAGGTGTTTCTTTTTACCTATATCAGTGCATCTTTCTCCTTTCTTCTCCTAATTATTCCTTAGAAACATCTGGTAACTTTCTGCCTAACTGTCAAATTTCTATTTCTGTTTTATTATCCGAACACCTGCGTGCCAGCTGAGTATGTACAGACATTCCTGAATATCAGGAGTGTTATTGCCAGCCTGACTTGTAACAAACTTGCAGTGTGATAGCACAATAAGATTCTCTTTAATCCCATGTTATTAATTTACAGATTAAAAAAGCTCATAAATCCTAGTAGTTAAGGTACTGGCTTATTAAAGTACTAGCTTATTAAATCCCTGGCACTTAAGTGCACTATAAGTAAATACAGTATTAAATACACTGATAAATATAGAGCGTCCCTGTTCATCTTCTTTATTCTCTTGATTTCACTTTGTGAAAAGCTGTTCTGGCTGCTTTTCTGGATGATTAGTTAGCCCAGGATAAAAGATGTTTTTTGAAAATCTCCAAGTGAGTCGAAAAATCCATATACAAATAGAAAACTCAGTTTAAAAATATGTCAGGCCAGTGGGTTAAGTTTTAACCTCATTGAAATCTTTGGCACTTTCTGGTCAGCTTCTGTGATGCCACAATGTGAACCAAAATCTACAAAGAGGATGAATCAACACTTTTATCAAGCTAGGAGCCTTCTTTTAAATAATAGATGGAAAATCTTTATAGATGGAAAGAAAATTTTACTAAAATATTCATAAACCAATTAAAAGATCTAATAATTACAATAAAATCTGGAAAAAGGCCTTGCATGCTTGCAAGTTTGTCTGCTTTTTCCAGCTGTATCGTCGAGCTAATAAAAGATATTGCCCCTCTTTCCAAATCCTGCTGCATGTAATAATTACAGTTCCGTGTTCTTCGTTGTTATTCTAAGAGCATGTTATAATCTGAGGCAGTGTTTCTGCCTTTGAATCTCAGTAGGATAATAGAAATTTCTTTTGTTCCAGTCCTCTAGTTTGTCAAATGGGTCGATAGCGTTTCCAGTTGAGCTTCACCTGGCTGACGTGTGTGCTCAGCGCAGATTTTATTATCATGCCACTGTCCTGCTATTTGACAGGAATCGTCCAAGCTATTGCCTCTTCACTGCGCTTTCTGCTAGCTCTACCTTACATACCCTCTTTCCGCAACCCTCAGCTCCAGATGCCTCTTTTCAGGACTCACAGCCCATTCCCACCGCCCTCTAGTTTCTCTTCTAATCACCTGTGCACTTCCCAGCTGGGCCATGTACGTCAGTTCTGGCAGTCCCCTTTTGGCTGTGTTTGCTGATTCTGGTCTGAATTCTGAATTCTGGTTGTGGATTGGTTGTTTTTGTTTTTTTCTCTTCCCTTGATATCATCTGAAGTCACCCAGCTAGGGGCTTTCTAGTGCCTTATTTGTCTTTTGGTTTTCATAATTTGTCTTATTTATCTTTTGTTTGCCTTGATTTCTCCTGCATTATTTGTCGTCTTGGGTTGTGTGAACAGGGACGTTACACTCATTGGGCAGAAGTAGAGTAAATGAGATGGGAGATGGTCAAGCTGTGGGTCATGACAGTAGGTTTTGGAAGGGAAAATGTAAATTGAATACCAAGAAAAGAGCTGTTGAATATCACCAATTACCCTGTGAACGAAACCATAGGAGACTGAAATGAAACTGGGAAAACTTTAGCATGAACAGCTCTGGAAGAAACAGACAGGCCTAGGTAAGCAAATGGCCTTGATGGCTGACCAGATTTCTAATGGTTCTCATTCTTGTGATTCCAGGAGAGAGTGATGAAGGGGAAGGTGATAAGCCAGAAGGGCTGTTTTGTG
>NW_009259486.1:467019-503797 GCF_000687185.1 Egretta garzetta | reverse complement strand
GCCTGTTTTGTTTAGGGAAGGAATGATAGAAAATGCAGTACACTCAGCTGCTCGGAATAACCAGAAACTCATATTGGAAAAATCTTATACAGCAGAGGGTTAAATTTGAGCCTATAATTCTTAGAAAACATGTTAGAATTCATATGAAAAAGCTTTAAGGACTTCATTTTAATTGACCTTGGATACACAGCAGGTCATGGCCTTCTGGGGAATTAGAAACAGAGTGTTCATCAGGGAGCAATACAAGTTTAGAAGGTCAAGAGCTGATTCATAATCATAAGTGCAAATGTTCTCATGTGTGTTTAATATGAACTGGGAAATACTTTGCAACATGTTGGTCTGGAATAAATTGGAGAGGAGGTATTAATATATAATTTTGGTATTAAATATGATATTTTGAATATGCTGTTTAGTACATTTTAAAATCATGAGAAAAAGTATGATAAAGGGCCAGACATAGCCATAACCGCATGCTTTTTGTAATAGTGAGATCAATAAGCAGCTGAAGCAATGACCTTCCTGATGTGTTGCTGAAAATTTAATTGTGAAGATATGGGTTCTAACTAACTTGTTTTACCAAAACAGGAAGGGGGAGTGGGTGCAAAGAGTTTCCCACGTTAAATTTAGGAACAGTCAAAATAAAACAAATGCTAAAATTATCCAATTTACTCCAGGCTTTGTGAGGAAGAATGGGCAAGTAATTGTCAATTATGGAGTGGGATTGGAATGCAGGTTGTAGAGGGATAATTAATTGAGAGATATTTCATTTTGATTAGCGTGGCTTGAAAAAGTGCCATCTGAAGTGGTTTCAGGACTGCAGGGCGGTCTGCTGCAGATGGGCAAGGGACTGGCATGCAGCACTAATGGGGTTACGAAGCAGATTAGAATCTAACACGTTACTGAAAATAAAATAAAGGATTAAGGAAGAAGAAAGGATAGTCTTACAGTCAAGAGCTAGGTCTCTGTACCAGGAAACCTGGGGTCATTCCCAGCCTGTGCCATACAGTTCCTGTGTGGCCTCTGGCGTGGAGTTGAGGGCTGGATTGCAATACACTCCAGGGGCATTCTTGCAGGGTATAAAGCAGCTCCCCTACCAGGATGATTATATTAGTGTTCCCTTCATCACTGTTCTAGGTTGGTCATCAGAGGAAAGGGGAAGAGAAGGGGATTAGTGGGTTTGTGACTGGTACTTCTCTCCTTTCATGTTCAGTAGGTGGAGTTGAGCTGGGAAGAGGTTGCGTTCATCTTTGCTGTGTTTTTCCATGCTGCATGCTGACCCACCGCTCCGGTTAAATGGCAGCTGTGATTCAGCTACTGCCATAGCTTTCTGCCAGGATTTCTGTAAAGTAGCACACATGGCAACTCATTCTTCTCTTTCCTATCCCTTCATTTCACTATCCCTTCAAAACCCAGTAGAAATATTTGGAAAAGGTAATACATACATTATCTTAGGCTTGTTTATTGAATGCAAGGAATGTTGAGACCTCTGGGCAGAAAGACAAAGTACGGTAATCAGTTTGCTTAAAATTAACAATTATTAATTTAGCTGAGAGAGTGATTTTCATCTTGTTTTCATTTCAGTTAATTTATAAATTTGGGAACTGAGACTTTGAGGAGGGGATGTACCCTCTTCCCCCTCTGTTCCCTCAGTGGAGATTTTAGGGCTTCTTAGAGAAGGGGTCCAAAATGGAAAATGTGGTTGCTGTGAAGAGGCATCATTAGTGCAGTATGTGGAAGCAGGCTGCCTACCTTCCTGCACGAACCGTTTTACCGCAAACAGATTCCTGTTCTGACACACAGCTTTCAGCAAAATCAGCCAACAACTGCTAGCCAGACATGAGTGTCTTTGGCATTCAACACATTACTTGCACATCAGACAGTGCTGATTACTACCGGAAAACAGTATAAATATCACACTTTATATTACACTTGTAAAATTGATTCTTTCCCCCTTTGCTGAGTTAGTATGCCAGAAACTTCGTTAATTTTGTGATGGAGTTGAAGGAGATAATTCTGGCTGCAAAATTACAAACGAAAGAAGACATCTGTCATTATAACGTTCTTTGGCTGATTCCATTTTCACTATCACCTGTTTGTATTGTTGCAACCCCTTTGCCCAAATAGAGTTTCAATTTCTGCTGCATTCTGATTAAATATGAATCAAATTTAGCATTATACATTTGTCTATATTTTACCTTATTATAGAGTTTCCTTACTTTTGTAAAGATGTTCATAGATTTGTTAGTCAAATGACATTAAGTACCTAATCTCTGTAAAGTATTTCAGTGTTTTCATTTGAGTAGTACTTACAAGGAGAGTCTTTTGAAAAGTTCAAATGACTAGTTGGTTTGCCAGATGATGGTATTTTTCAGCCTGAACTGTTCAGTAATTCTATTTCTAATTCTACATCCGGTAACATTTTGAGACCAAGTTCATTTATACTTTATCAGAACATGAATATCAGTAGTTTCCAATTGACCACAGAATTCATTCTTGTTATTCTTTTGGCTTGAACTTTGGTTTGAAAAAGGAACTATTTGCAGAAGGATAACATTGTTAAAAACACTCCTTTACTTCTAGAAGACTTCAAAAGCTCCACAATTCCTGATTAGAAAAAATAGAATGTAAAGATGTAAGATAAGATTTAAAATCTCTTAAGGATTTTAACATTTATGCTCCGAAAGTACAAGCTCAGTTCCAACTGCATATGTGAATAATGTAACTACTTTGAGTCCCGAGGAACATAGTGCACTGAGAAAGCTACTTACCTTCTTAGAAGTGTTTGAACGATTGGGTCTCTTAAGCTTTTGTGTCTACTTAGAATGGCAACAGAGGCTTTGTAGGCCCACAATACCTGAAACAACATACTCCATTATTTCTCTAAGCACAGTTGTACAAAATATCACTTATCATTGTTATTTATAATAATTAGGAGCTGAATTTAGCTCAAAGCAACAACAAAAAAGGGCAGGGGGGATGACACTGTAACTATTGATGCTGGACATTCTTGTGTTCTTTTCATCATAACATCCAGTGGTACTTACGCAAGATTAAGCCTGCTGGAAATTCTTGAAGGTCAAAAAGAGGAAAGGAAAGAAGAGGCAGCCACCTTAATGAGTCAAGTAGATCTCAGAAAGGACCATTATAGATAAAATTATTCTGAGCCCAGAATAGAAATAAAGAAAACAAATTGAAAATTAAGAAAATTAAACGACGTTGAGTTATATATTTGTCCTTCCTACTTTTCTTACCAGTTACAGTACTACCATGAAAATTCACACATTCTGAAGGGACTGATGGTTATGTACAATGGTATATGAATAATCAGGTACAAGATCATTGCAGCTGACAACAACAACATCCTGCCGTAGATTTGTTCAAGTTTGTAGCTGCAAGCATGAGACATGGGAAAGGCACAACATCTTCCACCGCTTCAAGACTCAAGCCCTCCTTTACGTCTGCTTCTCTGCCTTTGAAAGGAAAAGCTTCTGAATTCCTGAAGTAAGACACATCTTAAACCATATGAGGTACTTTCTGTGCTGACAGAATTTAGTTAAAGCTCATTATGTAAAAAGGTGCTATAAGGAAACTTTATAGAGTGAATGCTCTTTATAAACTGGAAGCTAAGGTTCAGCCAGTTTCCATTTAATCCTCCAATATTGCCTGCAGCAGTCAAGTAAATTTTGTAACAGACTCTCTCCCCCCAAATGAAAACCATGTGCCTGCTTCATTTTTTACTCCTTTCCTAGCCCCCCATTCAAACCTCTCCTCAGTTCTTTAAAGAACCTTGCAAGAATTCATAGAAATAAAAAAGCAGCGTTAACTCTGGCTGTTATTAATTAGGCTACATTAGCACAAGTACTGTCATTCCTAAACAGGTTGAATTACAGGCAAATTGTCATGGGTGTACGGCAATGGAAAGTGTTAAAAAGCGTGTATGTACATTCTCTATTCATGTAGCTTCAAAAATTGCATTAGGATTTTCTTTCTCCATAGTGAAATTAGCTTAAGTAGAGAAGCCAGTAGGCGAAGCAGTGTGATTCGATAAGTACTCATTTTAGTTAAATTGATCTAGAGCAAGAAGAGAAGGCTTGATTTGGGGCTTTTTCTTGCAGAATACTGCCACATTTTTTAGAAAGAATGAATTCATTGCATATTGTTCAAGTAATTTCAGATTTATTTAATTTTTTTCTGATTTATGTCATTGGAGACTTCTCTAAGAGAAAAACATTTCTGGAACAACCATAGACTTTCTTCATGACCTTAGCATGTTAATGCATAAAACTAACTACCGGCAGCTATTAGCAAGCAGGAGTCATGGGGACATCTGCCCTTCCTCTAGAGCCTCAGAGGAGTGCCACCACTGGCAGTCAACCTCATAATTTCAGTGCTGCAGAATGACACAGACATTTTATTGACTCCTCAGATTGCCGAGGGAACAGCTACTGTTTTCTTCAGAATGGTGGCTCTACTAATCCCTTTTTAGGGCTTGAATGCAACTTTAAAATACATTGTACATAAAACTACATACCCGAAACTCTGCATACAAGTAAAAACAATTAAGTGTATATGAGAAAAGTCTCAAGGAATGTTTAAGAGCATTCCAGAAACAGTTTTATGTCTGCTAGAACCCATTAATCAGCAAGTATATTTAATCATGATGGAGTTGAGCTCTTCCGCTCAGATTGCCAACACATCCCGATGAGAAAACAACTCTCATGTTTGTCTTTCATTATGACCAGAGTTTAAAATGAGACCGTGGCTCCACTAAAAAGTTTAGCTATGGCCTTCATGCTTTAAGGACCATGCCCCTAATGCTATACCTGCTGTCAGATCTGTAGCGACAGTTAGAAGGAAGGTTCTTCCATCATCCTCATCAAGTAAAACTAAAATAAATTCTTGCTCTGAGGTGTCCATGCAAAGAAGCAGGAGATAGGCTTGTGAAGCATTTAGGGTTTATCTAGTGATATTCAAAGATTAAGAGAAATGTTAAAATGTGTCACAATAAATGGAAGTTAAAGCTAATAGGAATAGAGAATTTGGTTTAAATTTTTGATTGGAACTCATTTTTTTAATTAATAAATGTGAATTGTGCTGTTGAATTTTTGAGGTGTAGCTTAAGTCCTTTATCTGTATTCTTCTTCTTTCTTGATAACACTGTTGCTGTCAATTGCTGTTTTCTAGACTTCTGTCTTTGCATGTGTTAGAGTGTTTTATTAATCCTTGTGATGATTTTGGGAAGCATTTTTAACATGTATTTACAAAGTTAAAGGGAGAAGTAACAGATCTCTATTGTCATTTGATCACAACGGTCAAATTTTAACATATGGTTTTCATGTTGTTCTCAAATAATTTAAAAGTCTTGGCATTAATTAGCAAAAGAAGAAGAATACACTTCTAGAGACATCTCAGTACTGCACACTAATATGAGGTTGATGAATATGAGGTGTGTTGTGTGTTTTACTATATAAATATCTAATTTCAAAATATAGCAGTAATATTTTTCTGGATCATAATCCATCAAAAACAATACTGTTTTGTAAATCTGAAAAATAAAACTGTACTATTTCTGCTGGTATGAAAAGAAGAAAGAGCTCTTTTTGCCCTTAGATTAGTTCCTTTTAGAAATTTGCTATGAGAACAAGAACTGGACTAAGATGAAGTTCTTGAGGGGTTCCTGTGTTCTTTCTATTTGCAGTCTCAAATGATTCTGAGATTACACATATTTTCTAAGATGAAATAGCTGGTTTTAAATCACTAAAATGGCTTCAAGCATGTTATTTTAATCTGAATTTGAAAGACCAATTGTTTCTGAACTTAATACCAGTTTCAAACTCTTGACAGCTCTTGCAAAGAGAAAAGTATGAGTACTTCAGGGGAAAAACTCAGGCAGCTAGCTGCAATGACAGAATCACATTACTCTAATATCGCAAGCCTAGCAGTAGAGAGAAAAACATCCTGCATGCCTGAAGGATGTCTTTAGCCTGTCACTTAGAACTTGTGGCTAAATAGATAAATGATAATGAACAAAATGTATTTACTACTCCAGTTTTCCAAGAGACAACTATGAATGTCCATCTGTGATTCATCATTAACAGGCTAAAATGCAAAACCTGACTGAACAGCAGTAGCCCAGCACGTGTTGGGGTTTGCTTTGACTCCTGTTTGCATCAGTGGAAGCAGGATCTGTCTTCTTGCTAGCTAATCAACCTACAACCCCAGGTTACATTACACAGCTCCTTGTCCAGGTCCCCAGTTACATACTTCTCTTTGTAAAATTATTCTTACTTAATTACAGTGAACCTTTAAGCAACTGCGGGAGCATTTACTTCAGCATTTTAGAGCTTTTGAAGCAAATCTCCATTTACCATGCTCTGGTTCACATTGTGGAGATACCTTCAGAGAGAGCAGATTGGATCCCTACCTCATTTGCTTTTTTCCCATAATACACTGCAATCAAAATTAGGTACCTACAATTTGGTAATCAAACACAAGGTAAATATAAGCTAAATATCTTGTAGCTATGTTTGGGTCTCAGTTACATATGTGCAATTTTTTTCTGATTTTTGGAGGGTACCATGTTCTTTAAATTTGAAAATTGTCCCAGTTTAGCATGGTTTAGCTTCATGAAGTTCAGCAAAGACTTCATTGCCTTGAACAGATGAGCAATAATAATAACAAAAACGCAAGCATCAGACCTATGACAGCTCTGCTGTCTTTGATGTTGTCTTCCTGAGTGATGTGTTTATGCAAGACAAGTGAGCTATCTCCATGAGCTCTACTTGAAAAAACTCCAGATTTGTTCTGGAGATGGAGTATCTCTTCTCTCTTCAAGTGTGTGTTGATGGATTAGCAGAGAATGCAGGCAGGTCCTAGCTGTCAGCTGCCTGTAAGCAAAGAGGCTTGACTAAGGATGGAGCATTTGTCAGTGCTGCAGGGGAAAACAATTATACACACACCGGAGCTGTACTTTTGTACCTTACACACTTACCGCTTATTCAGGTCACACTTTCTGAATGCATTACTGCTTTTTTCTTCAATGCATAGAGTATTGACTTTAAGCCTTTGAATATTTCATTACAGGTAAAAAGGAAAGAACTGATAAGGAACATCTGTGTCAATGGGTACATGGAAGCAGTGACAATGAATTTCAGCAATACTGAGGATTTTATTACATAGTGCAAATTAATTTTGACAGCCTGTCTCACCTCTGTTGCTGTAAATCAGAAGGCAGATTACTTATGTCCACTGATCTGAAATTAGCCCTATGCCATGTTCCTTCTGTATCTTTCAGTGTCCCATGTGCCTTTTATTATTCTGAAAAATTGTGGAAATATTATTATTTTCCTACATTTTACAGATAAGGAGCTGATGTACAAAGTCCTGAATACATCTCAGTTAAAACTAAGCATTTAAGTGAGATTTCTGAGGTAGCTACTTTCTTATTCTGAGATTACTCCGTGATTAATGGAGTAATACCATAATCATAGTAATGATAATCATAGTCAAATATCAGAGCCATAATCATCCTCTGGAAGTCTCTTTCTCTCTGTTGCTTATAATGAGGGCAATTTTGTTACCATCTTGTGATCCTCAGTCGAGTGTTTAATGGTATTGAGGTGAATGTGGGTCATAAGGTTAATCTCCAAAATCATCCTGTACATGCATGGCAGAGCAAGAAATCACACAATGTGAGTTCATTTTTTCAGTGAGAAATCCTTTCTTTGCCTTCTTCACTAACTCACCAGGTCACACGTTCCATTGCAGTCCATATCAGTAGTAACTGTAAATTAATTTTATTTAGCAACTGTGTTGTAATCATTTCTGTTTTTCCTGTAATTGGAGGACAGGCTGAGTGTAGCAAACTTTCAGAAAACCTCTTTCAAAAAGCAGCCTTCGGTCAAATACTGGCAGCTGTAGTATCTTCAGGAGACTAAGGAATACGTGAACACAAAGACAGAACGTTTTAACTCTATCCAAAAGAATATTTCTTCAGATATAAGATTGGATTAAAGGGTGGGGAAATATTTTTTTTTTTATTTGTCTTAACTAAATAGTGGTATTAGATGAGTGAGAATACCTTTGGAGGTACACAGATTCAGTTGTGAAGAAAAAAGAAAAGCCTGTCTAACTGAAGGCAATTTATATCTCTTTATACGTAAATTAAGATAGAAGTTTTATGGGAATGGATTTCCAGTAGGTCTGTGACATGACCTGATCCTTGCGGGAAATATTATGATATTGGACTTTTACATAATCACAGAACCTGGATACTAGCGGTGGATCACATCATTGAAAAATCTTTCTGTCTTCTGAAAAGTCAGGATTGTTCTATACAGTGTGTTTTCTATTGTTTTTACTTAATTTAGTTTTAAAACTTAAAATTTAAAATGGTGCTAAGTTTATGTTTCTTCTATTTAATCTTCATGGTTTTACATAGCAGTGCACCACCCTAACTTGTTCCTCACTTTCTCCAATTGCTGTTGTTATTGTTTAAGTATTTCAAATGGTAATTTCTTACATGACTTGAATGCGTCCCGAGAAGGGGAGCAAAGCTTGGGAAGGGGCTGGAAGGCACGCCTTCTGAGGAGCGGCTGAGGACACGGGGTTTGTCTGGAGAGAAGGAGGCTGAGGGGCGGCCTCCCTGCTCTCTACGGCTTCCTGAGGAGGGGACGTGGAGAGGGAGGCGCTGAGCTCTTGTCCCTGGTGTGTGGGAATGGTCCAAGCTGTGTCCGTCAGGGGAGGTTGGGACTTGAGAGGAGGAAAACCTTTCTTTCAAGAGAGAGAGAGTGGTCCAACCCTGAAACAGCCTTCCTGGAGAGGTGCTCAATGCCCCAAGCCTGTCAGTGTTTAAGAGGCATTTAGACAATGCCCTTCATACCTTGCTTGAACTTTTGGTCAGCCCTGAAGTGGTTAGGCAGTTGGACTTGATGATCACTGTAGGTCTCGTCTCGTCTCGTCTCGTCTCGTCTCGTCTCGTCTCGTCTCTTCTCTTCTCTTCTCTTCTCTTCTCTTCTCTTCTCTTCTCTTCTAATTTTCTATTGTATGACTCTTATTTAGCATAGGAAAAAGTAGTCATCTCTTTTGGTCTTCCCTTTATTGTAAGTCAATTTTTGTGACTTCTGATCCACGTTCTTTCTTCGGTACTTTGTTTTCTGCTTGGCACAAAACCCTAATAGTGCAAAATTAGAAGTCACAATATTAAAGAAACCCTTCTAAAAGTTACTTAGGCTCTTCTATGTTTTGGACTGAAAGCCTACATCAGTTCTTAATTTATTTCAACAAGGAATAAAAGGCAATTTACCACTTGCCTTTTGAATATCTCTTTCAAGCTCTGCATTTTGTTGACCTCAGTTAAGTGGAGAAAAAACTTTCAGGCAAATTAAAAACCCGACCAAACAGGTATATGGAACAATTAATTATAACTCAAAGAAACTCTAGTTTTATGCACTCCATTGTATGTAAGGTATAGATACATATTAATGAGATACAAGGAAATAATGCTTTCTCTTTAAAAAGTATCCTGTGATATGCGCTTAAAAGTTATGACTTACAGTTATGTAATACCTGTATTGTTGTACAAGATTATTTTCAACTAACAGCTTAACATATCAAACATTACCATACTCTCCCGTTCAGTGTGAAACACCAAGCATTTTTCCAATGTTAACTCTACCAACTGATGTCTTGAACAGCAAGTGATCAGTCAGATAAATGAAAATTAATTCAGAATATAGTCACATGATGATAGCAATGGGCTGATTTCATTCACCAGCCCAGTCGTATTCAATTTTACTGCTACAGTGTTCTTTAACAACCTTTTTTTATCTAGACGGTGTAGCAGATACTTGCTGTGCTACTCAAGTGGGATTATGTGAGCAAACTTCTTGTGGCCTGCATGGAATATGAAGGAGTTGAAGAGATTTATTGTCCGAAAGTAGTTCTGGAAGAAGAATCCTTTTGCAGGACTGGAGTTTATTAGATAGAATTGCCATTTGTAGGAAATACATACTGTATAATAAGCTAGCAGCATTTTAATCAGAAGGCCCAAAACATGAAATTTTGATGCATTTGTGTTGTACTAAAATTTATCTCAGGCTGGATCTAGTCTCACGAAACAGATGCAAGCCTAAGACAATTCCCTTTTTAAAAATATTTATTTTATTTTATTAGATGTCATCTCTGTACATTTTGTACAGTTTGATTCCCCTTCATTCTAATTGTCTGCTTAGACAGCCATGGTTAGAATGAAAGGTCTTATCCAGAGAGAATATTCAGAGTAGTTCTTACAGCTTGATACAAGAGATTTCTTCTGGCAAATGTTAATTGCTGTGCAACCTGCTTCAAATAAACTCAGATACAGTGAAATGTTGCAAATTGATGGTATTATAAAGGCCCTGAAGTGCTTCAGTATGTAGACATGCACAAATTGCGTTTCCAATTACATTGAACATCTGCTTAGATTTAAATGTTTGGAAAAAATACTCTTCCATCATGAGAGATTACTGTCAATTCTGCTTTTAATGCTATCAAATCCTCGTATTAACTTATGTAATATTAAATAACAGGTACCACTGTTGAGGTAGAAGAAACCCCTAACCCAAAGTTAGGAGTTAAAGTTGGGTATAACTTCCAAAACAGCTCAGAACATTTCAAGATGTGAGTTTACCAAGGTGAACTATTTCATGCCTTTGTTCATGCAAACGGGTGTAAGATTTTAAGTGGAAAGATCATTCTTCAGTATTTTCCTTTTTTTTTTTCCCCCTTGGTCCCTCATAGCTTCTATAACAACTTGTTTCAGCAATTAGTTCTGTAAAAGGTATGAAGCTGATTTTCTGGAGAACTTTTGAGAGTTTCTGTCTCTCTATGGACACTGGGAACTCTTCAGATTTCTGGTAAAGATTGTGCTGGGAATGGAGATGAAGAAAACATGTCTTAAGGGACTGATAGGGCTTATGTTCAGTGTGTAGCTTCCTCACGGTAATTCAACATGGAATTGTCGATCCTTCAGTTTGTTGAGGCTTAGCCATGGTAAGCTTGCCTTCTGAGGTGCCCACACTAGGAGCCTGGCGAAACAAAGGACAGGGTGAAACAGAGTTCAGGCTTCTTATATGCCAGGTCTGACCACCAATGGGAACATAATGTGGAAGATCAATGCAGAAATGCGGATTTCTCTGTTTTTAGGGATATATTTAGAACTTTTTCATTTTCTAACATTTAAGGAAGGCTTAAGGAAATGAACAGTGCTTTCCTAAGATTGGTTTCCATTAAGTAGTTGATGTGTGTTTTCCAGCCAAATGAGATTTTGTTATGGGAACATCAACAAAATGCATAGTGTGATAGCCAGTGACGTTATTGCAGGCTACTGTGAAGTCTGTACATTAGCACTCAAACCTGTGATATTTCTGTTGTGTTTTATAAATTTAGGTCCTGTAATTATATTGTTCAGGTTAATGGCATAGGATCATTAACTTCAAAGCAAGAGAAGTCTGGAAGCACTGCAAAGTTCATAGGAACCATTGTATTTAAAAACCTGTATTGGTTTTTGCTCACAGTTATATATACAGTATGCAAATACTAATTGCTTCTAACACTAAATTCTCACAGATCATCTACTGCACATTACTGGCTAAGTAACTGTGACATACTATTTTCAAAACCGTGTTTTAGTTTTTTTAACAAGGATAGTTTCTGAAATAAATTGCCTCTTTTGTGTGTACATTCATAGCTCTGAAATACCTGCCCGGCTTTAGATTTCTTTTTGCCTTACTTCAACTTGGAGGGAAACTTTATGGTTGGATAATAAAACTCATGAAATAAAATGTTAATAATGGAAAAGTGGATAAAAACAGTTATGTACTGGACTGCCATAAAGGAGTGGAAGATACTGATACAAAGTGGGAATTTACTTTCCCCCTAGGTATGCTTCTCCCATACACATCTTGCAAGTAGCACTCTTGAATCCCAACTGCTTGGTGTACACGTGGTTAGGAGTTCTCTATCTTAAATGCTTTTGTTACAAAGGCCAATGTTAATGGGGCAGGGTATAAACCAGGAAAGATGTCCATGTGCCAGAGTTTCTGTTGATGAAAGTTCCTTTGACTGCCCAGGACATAAAGCACTGAGGAAGAAGCCAGCACCCAAACTGAGCAGGATCGATACTGTTCACCAGCGTAGTCTGCCTGTGTTTCTCCCCATCGCTCCTTTGACTTCAGTCAGAATGCTCTAGTTCAAACCAGAGCCACAGTTCCCTTTCTAAAGGGCTACAAAGGTCAGTGCAAGAGTATGTAGGAATAAACCGCTTACGAGGAGAGGTGTAGTGAATCTCTGCCTGCAGCAGGCCGAGGGTCTGCAGGGAGATACTCCCATCTGGATGTACTTTACAACACTAAGCAGGTGCCAATGTTAAGTGGCATTCCTCTGTGGATGAGCAAGTTTGCAGTCCTGGGAAGGGGTAAGTACTCTGAGCTGACAGACTAGCTCTAACAAAACAATGGATGATGTATAAATAAACCGCAACACTTACATGGCAGGTGAAAGATGGATGGAGTACTTAAAAGAAGGCTCTTGGGAACTCACTGTGGCGTGCAAGATTGGAAAACCTATACTGATTATGTACTTTGTACTGGGAGAAGCAGGTGAGGTCCTCAAGGACCATCAGAAACCAAGTGATATATTAGCATGATGGTACAATGCTGTTGTTAATGGTTCCTTAGCTTACTGTTAGCCCAGCAGTAAGTTTGTGAATATTTGAGGCTTCCTGACAACTGAGATTTCTTTTCCTTCTATAAATGTGTTCTTGCCATAACATGCATGCCTATCTGAGAAAACACGATTTCTATACCAGAACTGTTAGAATTGTTATTTCTATTCAATATTGTTAAAGACCGCATGTTTTGAAAAAACAGTTTTCCTATGTGTTGGACAAACACCTCAGTATATTTTTCAGTCCACAGTTGCAACTGTGTGTGACTTTTTCCTATACGACATGGCAAAAAGGTGCTTCTGAAAAACCTCAGTTGTACAAAACCCACCAGAGTTTTCTCCTTATCATCGCCAGCTCCATAGGCAAGTCTGGATATGACCCCTGGATATAATAAGCATATGCAATACCTACAGAATTTTTAGGAGAACAATGGCAGTGGTAAGGTTCTCAGTATTTCCTCCCCACCAGTCTCCCACTTATGGTACACAGTGCTTGAAGGCGTGGCGGTCCTAGCTTATTACCACTGTAGGAATACACTTACATTCATTTGCATTGACAAGTTAGTTTCCACAAAGGAAAACATCTGGAAACTTATTTTTTGTTTAATATGAGATATAAGTCACAATGAAATAGAATAAAATGAAAGCCTTTCACATGGCATTCTTGACACCAAAATAATATAAGCCATGTACAGTCCAGGACACCTCCTTTTTACATTCATTGCATTTTTAAAAATTATTTGTAGTTAGGTTTGTCCATGCTTTTTGATGAGAGAAACTGCATATTTAAATGCTGAATATAGTATCTCTAATAATCTAAAGTAGGTACAACATTATTGAAAACCAGAGATTTGTAACACCATTGCTACAGTAAATTACTGGCAATTCTGACTGAAAGAAGAAAACTAGTCAGTATTTCGGCCTGTTGTGGTAAAAAAATCAACCACCTTCCAGGTGATCAGTGTGGAGTTACCAGTGTTATACATGAAAGGTTTGCTGCAGCTGAAGACAAGCTCTTTGATCCCAGAGCCAGTGCTTTGAATAGAGCCACACCCCATCTTGCTATCAGGGTGAGCCAGGTCTCATAGCCAAATAGCAGTACAGCCAAACATCTTTGCTTAAATATTTCTGTGAATTTAGGATTTACACACTCAAGCCCATCAAAAATGTGGTTTTGCAATCACATTTCAGTTCTCAGGAAAAAAACACATCTGAAAAGTATATGTATTTTTTAACCAATAAGGACAGATTCTCTCCTCTGCCACATTTCCAGACTGGTGGTGCAAGAGGTCATCAGGGAGCTGTATTTGGGCCCCTGAGGAAAGGCGCTTGATTTTTTAGCACCCAGAAAACCCCCTGAAGTCAGGGTCAGGTCTGCAACCTTGGAAATCTGAGAATTTAATTACAGCAGTTATTTACAGGCTTGTCCTTGCATTTTTGTATATTTTGGCCTGAGTTCTAAATCTTCGTTCTCTTAATCACCTTGCTATTCATTATAAATATTAATTATACCACATTCTAATAAACACCTCAGAAATACTTGCTGCTTCACAAGAGTTAAAAAACTGATTCTTTACTGGAATATGGTCTGCTGTTAGAATAAAAGTACCTTCTTATACTCTCATTATTTCCCAATACATCTGATGAAAACATTTGAGATTTATATAGACGTATTTAGCAGCTGTCTCATATTTACCTAGACTGTGAGGTATAAATTGAATTTAGTACTTTTTCTCAAGAATAAGTATGTGCTTGATGATTAGACAATGACAAAGGTGTTTCTGCTCTGTCACAAATGGTTTTATTTGTTTAATATTTTTTAGATTATTTAATGTCTCTTTCTTTTGTGCATTATACTGTGGCTGATTTAGCAGTAAGGACTTTTTTCTTTTGTAGCAGTAGGTGCTAAGGGAAGTAAAACATTAATATGAGAACTACTCTAAGTATCAGGGTCATATCTTACTTCAGTTATTGAATTTGAAAGATGATTTAGGGAATCAAATTCCTAAACCTATTAATTGCCAGGTTCATGTTGGCCACAAAAACAATTTGCTGAGGAAGAGGGTGAGGCCAGAACTTGAAGAACAGACTTTCATAGGGTGCCTGAGAGGAGCTCGCTGTGGTGGATATATTCTGTGCCAGTATTATGAACTCCTAAAAGAATCCTGGAAACTTAACCAGGAAACCTGGTGAAGTTTTATCATCTTTATGCTCACTTCTGAACAGCTTTTAGTCTAATACTCAGGTATCGTAATTTAAGCTTTTTGGTTTGTTAAGTTAATGGTTTGGTATTTGAATTAATGGATGACAAGAAGTAGGATTTCCACTGGGAAATTACTTTGGAGGAGGAAGAACCTCTGTGGAAGGGGTTGTCTAGAACCGTCATAAGAATAGATTGCTGGTGTAGGAAATTAATGACTGTAGTTACTCATACAGGAATTGAGGAAAAGCTGATAAATGAGGGCTCTCACTGTTTAAAGACATCTGCTAATGATGTCAGTCATACAACAGGTGTAAAGGACAAGAATTAAATGTATAGCAAAACTGAAGGAGGGACAACTGAGAAATTATGGAAAACCAATACTGTGTCAAACTTAAGAGTTAAATAAAAAAGAATGTGGCCAACTCTCTGCTTCCCTAAATGTGTACAAAGCCCATACATATCTGTATACCAACATGACATGTGTAAGAGAAGAAATAGGTGACTTGAAATCCTGGGCAAAAAGAAAGGATCTTGACATAGTAGCCATTACAAAAGAATGTTGCAATGGCAAAAATCAATAGGAGAGTGTAATAACTGGCTATAAACTGAACAGGAAGGACAGATTAGGTCATAGAGCTGGGGGAGCAGTATTCAGGCTATACTGTGAGCCTTCTGATCAGGAAACGGATATTGAGTCCAAAATGTTGAAGGAGATCAAAGAATCAACTAACCCTAATGAGGTAGTTATAATGCGTGATTTCGACTACCTTCAGCTGGGCAAATGTCACAGTGAAATAGAGCATAAGGGAAGCAATTTCTCATCGGAGTGATGGCCTTTTTGGAACATTTAGTTCTAGAGCACGCAAACGGAATGGCAGTTCTTGACTTAAGCAATGTATAGGAACACAGATAAGAAACGCTGCCGTCTTGTATCAGAGCAGGCCTTTTTGGGTTAAAGTCATGGCCACTGTAAAACTTAAATTCAACATTGAAGAGTCTGTAGCTAGTTTACAGAGCCACTATTAGACTGGAGGATGTAAAAACTCTTTAGGCAAAAGATGCTAAATAAAAAGTAAGGAAATTTAATCCTAAGAATCAACATGGAATCCAGTTGAAGTGTGCTGTAGTAGAACAAGATATGGTAGCCTAGTAGAAAAGCAAGAAATATTTGAATAGGGTTACATGGATCAGGATTGTTTTGAACCAAAGATATATGCCTCAGACATCAAAACCTCTTCCCTAGGGATGTCAATAAAAAGTAATTTTGTCTACATCATGTGTGTAAAAAGCAGTGAAGATGTGGCATAAGAGGGGCTTTGCTAAAGCCATCACCTCACACCCACAAAGAAAAGAAAAAGTTTACCAGAGCAAACAATCTGTAAGACACGGGCCTAGCAGAAAGCAGAAACGGAGAATAAGGACATTCCAGTGAACTGTGGTTTTCTTTTGTTGTATTCATTTAGTGTCACAGATGTGGTGCTAGGGGCATAAGGCACTATAACACACTCACAGCATTTAGTGTGTCAGAATCAGGGACTGAGAGTAAAGTAAATTAACAAGCAACCAGAAACACACCACACCCCCACCCCACCCCATATTTCACTCATTCAGTAGTTTGTAAAGAACACTGCTTTTGTTTAAGTTAAGTACTGTTCTAGCATTAAATGGTGAGATACTTCAAATACGAGAGGTAGAGGCAGGTAAAGTTGAGATAGATATGATTCACTTATACAATACTTACACACCTCATAAGGTAGAGAGAGGATATTGCCTTCTTCAGGTGAGCCCTACATGTTAGGAGCTGTGTTTGGAAAGCAGAATAATAAAATTATTAGTGATAAAAGACAACTTTCATTGGCAACAGGAACATGCTGATACACAAAACATTCTGCTGCATAACATCTTTCTAGAAATACAAGACCAAGCAGAACCAGGCATCAGATAGGGATACATTTAATATCCTTCTCAAATTTCAAATAAGTTAACATCTTTTGATTTGAAAAAGGTGCTTTTAGGACATGGGATGTGATTCCAATGTGGCATTGTGTTCACAACACGCACTGTTACCTCTTTAGGGGGTGATTATGGCCATAGCTCTATGTTCAGCATGTACAGGAAAAACAGTATTATCATTTTCTTGTGGTTTGGAGGCACTAGCAGTAATTACAATTGCCAACAGCCAACTATCTTGCGGCTACAAAAATATGGAGAAAACGGTTACATCATTTCCTTTGTGGCCCTGAAAATCCTTTTCACTGAACTCTAGATGAAACTGTGAGGGTGGTGTCTGTACAAATGTGTATTTTGAATGCGTGGTTCTACATTAAATAGAATTTTTTAAACTTGGGGGGTGGGGGAAGGGGAGTGCTGACAACATGTTTGATATGTTTCTGAATCTCCTTTGATTGGGGTTTGGAAGCTGACTGTATTTTACATAGTACCTAGAATGGATTTGAAACCTTGTTATGTGCATTATCGGTTATATTACACTTGAACTAATGTGATACAAAATTAACGCTGTGATAATTGCAAAATTTACCACATGTTTACTAGGTGGCCAAACATCCCATTATCCATGTGAAAAAAGTCAGAAACAATGTTTCTGATTCTCCTACCTGCCATTTGTGCTGCTGCATCAATAATACAATAAAGTACCTTACTTCCTTAGCATGCAAGAGAGCCATTCATTTTTGATGGATTCAAGGAAGATTAACGCTTGTTAATAATAATATTCATGATTAATTTCTGTTTCACAACTTTTGTTGCTTTGCTACATAATCTTTTTATCAAAAGAACCCTTTTATATCTGTGTTGTTATTGTATTTATCAATTAAGGGACCCATCATCAAGCATCAGAGATTCTTACAAGTTGTGGAGTGTCCAAGAAAAAACAGATTTCTTTAAAACATCCTGAAGCTGTATCCTGCATCGTGATAGTTTTTCTAGCTGGTTTTTAGATAGATAAATAGGAATTTATGCAGAAGTTCCAAAGAAAGCCACCATAGTGTTAATAGTCTGTATGTCTTACTACCTTAAGGAACAGTACAGTCATAGAAAAATGAGAGTTTTGCCTTTTTCCTTGAAAGGTTTGTGAAAGCTGAAAAAGTGTCTTGCACCACTGTATGTACCATATGGTCTTGTAAAGAATGAGTCCTAAGTTCCAAGCAGTCAAACATAAAGCCCCTATTAGAATCTAGATTCTCAGCCTTGCAACTGTTTACATGAAGATGAAATTTAAAATAGTTTCTGCAGCCATATTATATTTTTATACCATAATTATATTTGTTCTGAAGTTCATTTCAGCCTCATTTTCTTCCTTACATGTCACTTAGCTTTTAAGTGAGACTCAAAGGCGACTCAAATACTAAAAGAAAAATTACAGTATTGAACTGAACATGTCCACTGGTAATATAAATATTAATGCAGAAAAGTAGTGTTGGTTGAGTAAGTGTTTTGAACAAAGTGAGAATACAAGAAATAACTAGAGTTAATATTTGATCCTCCCTGTGAAAGCAGATGGCTCAGGGATTTTAAGTCTGTCTGTTATAAAAAATTTAACCACTTTTTAACTTGCAATTATTAACAACGTTAGGGAAAAGAGCAGAATTAATCATTGAAGTTATTATATCTGAATTACTATGAGCTTCATAGCAGCTGATGTAAGTATCCTGCATAGTTTTTCTCATGACAGGCTAAGAGAAAATGATGAAACAACTGAGAATATATATGACGAAATATATTAAATTACCCTTGGTTTGCATTACACAAGTAAAGCATTAAGATCTTTGCTTAAAAGATTCTATGTAGACTTCCTTGCATATATAGTACTGGGAAAATAATATTGAAGTAATTTTTGAATTAAATTCTTTTATTCTCTGAGGTTAGGTGACAATCATGTGAATTGTTCTATTTGCTGTAATTTGAATAAAGTCATGTAATAACCTATACTGGCTAAATAAATTTAAAATGTAGTGACTTCTGTTGTTTTTATCCATCACCAAGCAATATTTTCTTTTGTAACATGAACAAATCTGATACTGTCTGCACATACAATAAATAATTGCAAAGTAGAATTGTAGCAACTAATGATAGAGAATTACATGTATTCTGCATTGTATATATAATATTTATATAGTTTCTCAAATTCAGTCTGCAAGAAAACACAATTTTTTTTAAAAAAAAGATTATGTAGCAAAAGTTGATGCAGGAATCATTATAACAGATGGCACAAACCAGAGCAACCCTTTCTTCTGTTGACTTCAGTAGAATGCAGAGATTTTTTACTATATCATGTTGTTTAATTTTTCCTTTTTTGCAAAGGAGAGGCTTTTCCTTTACAGTTCTAAGTGTCAGGAGGAAAGACATAAGAACAGAAAAAAAATCCTACATGACATGTCACAAATAACAGCAGGACCCTGCTAGTACTATTGTTGAGATAAGATTACAAAATGGTGACAACAGGTTTTCTTTTCATTAACCAGTAGACAGACAAGAGAGGTTCCTTCTTTAATCTACAAGATGACTGTATTTGGAATAAAATGAAATTGCATGAGAAGGTTATTCCTGAAAGACAGAAGACTGTGCTTCTGATTCCTTTACAATGATCTTCTAATCGGTGCAAACTGCCGCCCAAACATTAATTTGATTCATAAAATGTCAAATGGTAACAGATAATATAGTAATACAGTATTTCGAGCCTGGAAAGTAAGCCATATGAAAAAAAAATAATTAAAAAATGAATCTACTGATGGCCATCATCTTTTACATGAACTTCCTGATACATTGGTTCCTTATGCTGAGCTAAGGTGAATACAAAGGGGATAGAGGACTCTACTACATCAGAAGGGTCATGACGATTTGAGCGGTACAAGACAATGGAAGATAAGACCTTCAAGTTCTGTCTCTGTCCTCAGACTTTCGTTGTCTTTCATGATAGTGGATGTGAAGATTGCATTTTCCTAGCAAAGGCTAGGATGCAGTAATCTTATGTGTTTCCTTCATAGATTTTAGAATGCACACGAGGAGGATTCAGTGGAGTTGTTTTTTTCAGTTTCTTTTTGGGAATCCTAATAGTAGGACACATTAAAAAACCAAAATGACACAGTTCTTTTAAACAGTGTTGCTGATGTGGGGTAAAACCCCAGTCTTTGGCCAGTTTCATTGCTTGGAGGTTGTTTTCTTCGAAAGAAAAGATGGAACTGAGTATACCAATATAGGCTTAATAACTGTAGAAAATAAGAGTAATAAGAGTAATGACAGTTGCAAGGGTTTTGAGAAAATAGTGTATCTGAAAACTGGAAAACCAACACCATACTTATCATGAAAATTGAAAGGAAGCTTGACTGTGTCTTAAGCAATTCTTTTAAAAGGGAGTAGCAGTTAGACTGGTGATCCTCAAAGATGCTGCAGGTTTTTCTTAGTTCATTCTGTAAGGAAAAGGGAGATGGAATTTGAGTCTAACAAAAGGAAATCTTTTTAAAGTAATATAAGTCTGCCTTATTGGAATGAAAATTTAGAGACCCAGAACACAGGAAGGCATGAATTTTGTGGAGCTCTGAGTAGCTGCTAGAGAATCCATAGGTTTTTCTTTAACCAAATGGTGCCACTTTTAGGTAGAGACTTTCATTTACCACCTAAAGAAGTGCTTATGCACCTGAATGTGCAGTTGATTTCAAATTCAAATAAGCGTGTTTTCTTACATTTAAGTGATAAATAATCCATTAAATGCATGAAGAAAGCCGATGTAAGTAAGTTACAGAGAAAGGAGGCCAAACTTTTAGTACTGTTTGATTAAAGACATAACTGGAAAGATTCTAAATATGAGTTAAAACAAGCAATTATATTTTCCAGTTCTGTCATTTGGAAAAAAATTCTGAATGTCTCACTTGAATGTCTACCAAAACTGGTGTTAACCTTCCGAAAGAGAAATAGAACTAATGATTTGGTACAGCGCCAAACAATTAGACCAGTGAACAGACATTCTTCCACCAGCATCTATTATCGGAAATATCTGGATTTCTAAATGTCAGCTAAATAGGCTCACCCCACAAGCTAAGAGAAAGCTGACCTGACCTTTTGACACCACCTGTTCAGGAATGGGAATTTCTTAAGCATGCTGTTCTACACAGATAAAAGGTTCACCAAATTTGACCTGGAAAGAATGGCTAAAGGAATTAGTTTTGTTTAGTCTAGAAAAGAGCAGACTGAGGGAGGGTGTGATTACAATCTTCCAGTAAGTAAAAGAATGTTATAAAAATGCTAGTGATTGGTCTTCTGTGTCCAGTTGGGGAAAAGACAAGAATAAAGATGTTTAATAAAGAGCAAAGATACTTAGATTATGTATTAGCAGAAAAATTTCTAACAATAAAAAGAGAAAATATGGTGCAGACTACATAAAAAAATTATGATCTTGTTAACCAGAGATTTTCAAGAATAATTAGACCAACACCTGCCATTGATAGTCAAGGTTGCTATTGTTCTTCATGGTGTAAGGTGAACAGGTAGAGGTATTACATGATCACTTAACAGTCTTTGCCCATCTTTCATTTCTAGAGCTGATACATTTAAGAAGACACTCTTTTATTTCAGATTTGTTGTTACATTGGATACGAAAATAATTGGTTATGGGAGGCTTTTTATTTGTAGAGGATACTTTAATAACGAAATAATTTTTAAGAATTCTGATTATGTCATTAAGATAATAGTGTTAGAAAGATGGCAGAATAATTGGTAAGGAAATGATAAAGATTACTTATTGGCTTTGGATGCAGAATTCTATTAACAATAGCAGCGAGTTTGTTATTATGAATTTCTTTTTCTCTGTTACTTGAGGATTTTGGTGTCATGCGCTGTTTTCTAATTGAGGTTAATAACAAGGAACTGGAAATTGTGATGAATAATCATCCCATACAGATATACACAGAGCTGAAGCATGGCATATCTATTCGAAAGAACAGAAATAACATCAAAATTATGGCATCTTTCCTGAATGTTGGTAAGAAATACTAAGACAGCGTTTCATTACGTGATCCATCATGAGCTCAAAAGCAACTGAGTAACAGTGAAAAAACCCACTAGAGCAGAAGTTGTGTATAGGCCTTCAATACCTATCGCAGATTAAAAGTGAAAGTGGGTGAAGGTTTTAATTCTCGTTCCGTGTTGGTACTAGTTGTCTGTTGGTGGTTTAAAGCATGACATGCTTGCAGCTCAGTTTCTTATGTCTGATGTTAGATATAAGAGCTTAAAGGTATGTTAGACTTGTAAAGTCTTACTGAAGCATTTATCTACATGCCTAAAATAGAGAGTAGTGTCAAACATCATAGCTTTCATTTTACAAATTAAACAAATTACTTGAATTGTAGGTACCTGTATTTTCAGATTTTCTGTGAAAGAACATGATAATATTTATCACTCTTTTCCTTTTGAGTTTAGGAACTGATTATATTTGTTTTATTACATACATGTTTTGTTGGGGTTTTTTTCTAGGTACTGCACAATGGACTTGTGATGGAAATGAATCATCCAACAGCTGGGAGGATAGCTGTTCCAGGTTAGATGTTTTATTCTTTTTTTTTCTGAATGGAGCTTGAAATTAAATGCTACATGACTTCCTGAGTAGTTCTGGAACTCAGCTGAGGACATGACACATCTTCACATTTCACTCAAATGAACAAAAGTTTAACCAGGAAGATATTTGTGCTCGTATTCATTCCAGTAGCAGAAAAATGGGTTAAAATGTGTGTCAGAATAACTTCTGGTTTTCATCGGTCAGTTGTCATGAAACATGAACATGGATTTGATAATATTTGCAAACTCCCACTGCTAGAAATATTACTGCTAAATCATCTACACGAATATGTGAATCTGTTTTTGATTTAGGTCTATTCTGCAAGTTACACAGGCTTCTTTTAGGGACATTTCTGTTATAAAAAACAAAAAAAAAAAAGAAGAAAGAGGAGGGAAGTTCGTACTGAAGGTTTCATCACACTATTTTGTTTAATGAGATCAGACATGAAGCTCTGTAATGATGAAGTCTTAAATAGCTATTTTGGATTTCCAAAGAATACAGAAGTAATAAATTTGTCTCTCTTCTTTTAAGCTCTAAGTGGATCAGGACTTGGAGCTGGTGTAGCATTGCTTCCATTAGAGTCAGCTATGGAATGGAGTTAGGTTCCTCTAGAGCCGTTATGAAAGTTCTCATTCAGATCCTCACAGTTGGCTCTGTTTTGACAACTAGCCTTATCTGATAATCTACTTGCTATTGGGTGAACTTTTTCTCTTTCTCTATGCTTTTCTCTCTCCCAAGCCACATTGAGAATTGTTTTCTCCCTCTTTCAAAGCACCATGTCATTTTTATTTTTATAACATCATCTCCTTACATTGTGATTTTCTGTGCCAAATTCCATCCTTTGACACAGCATCCAGTTGTCATCAATTTCAGTTGACTTGAGCACATGTAGTGGTAAGGAGAATTTGACCCATAAAATTTATCTTAATTTGCACATCCTGGAATCACACTGGGATGCAGAAAGAATTGTTTGAAAGAAATCAGTCCCATATTAGATCATGTTTTCTGCATGAATAGAGGGGGTGGTTTGTGTGCATGTATGTGTATGCTTCATATTTGCTCTTTATCACAGTTTGCATTCCACATTTGGTCCCACTAGGCTTGGATGTTTGGTTGACTATTCAAAAATGCTTCTCTAATTTAGTTGCACATATCTGGAAATAGTAATCCTTTTGTTTTAGTTTCTAACAGAAAAGTAATCCTGGTTTATTTATCCAAAATGAAAAGACTAATAAGGGGTTTGATTTAATTCTTTTTAAAGAAGTGGGCAGAAAAGCCTTACAGATGGTAGAGAAAGTGCGTAAGGTTTTCATGTTGCATACAATGTATAATCTATCTTAGAGAAAGCAAATACTCCTTAAGGGGATAGGTTAAACTGCAAGAAGAGGAAGGAGATGAAAGGAATGTTCTAATGTCTGTCAGCAGCGATAGAATGTATTGGCAAGAGAGTGAGTTTTTACATAGGTAAGCCATAGTACTTTTGAAATCCTTGGTTATTTTTTATTTTATTAAACCAGTGACACTGCACTAAACTAAAATAAATCATCTTAATCTCTAATGGTTTGCCATTTAGATGTGCTTCTATGAAGAGTTTCTTGTATTGAAGCAGATGGCTGAAATGATTATTGGATATTTGAGCAGGAAAAGGAGAATTCCTTCCTTTCCTGGCATGGGAGGATAAGGAGGGGAGAGACAGGGGAGGGAAGGGTGAAGGACATTCATTCAGTGTGAGCAGAATGGACCTATTGATATTGCTGGAAAGACAGTGCATTACTCTGTCCCAAAATTAAAGTGTGTAAGTGAGTTTGGCCACTGTTGACGGTAGGTAATGGAAGTACCCTGGCATTGTCCTGATCAATGATATATCTGAAGAGTACAAGACGAGTGTGCAGAGAAGACCTCCAGTAGATAAACTGTTTCTCAATGACTATTTAAAATAGTAACAACTTTTTTGTTCAATGTGATTATATTTGAAAATACAACTTTACTAAGCTCTCGGTTTCTGGTTCAAGGTTGCTTCATAAAGATATTAATGTGAATGTTGAAGCTGAATAGACTAAAACTGTCTCTCCTTAAAGAGACTGGGGAGACTCTGATCCCAGAATAAAAATGGGTGACTCTTACTTCTTAACAGTATAAGCCAGATTTTAATGTATCTTTTAGTAATTGAATTGGACATCACACCTGAGGCTCTTGACAGAGGTCAGGCCTGTGCTGTCGAGTAAAGTTGTGAGCACAGTGATATCCACTTACTGAATGAGAGCATGCTGGCAATTTCAGCTCTAAGTATCACAGTTGCCCTCTGTGTCTAGCATATTGGTTTGGAGTAGTCCTTCTCCAGGCATGTCCTCACTTTGAGAGCGAGTTGAAATCTGTATATATGAATCCTTACTTGCAGGTCTTGCATCTTGAAATTGTGAGGGATTTTACCATTGACTTTAATGTAGGCTACATTTTTAATGTTGGACTTGGTGATTCATATCCCTCATTTCCTTAAATATCTTTTGATATGGTTATTGAATTTGGTTCTTTCTACATGTCGTCAATGCTTTCCTCCTTGCCTTTTTTTTATAATTCCCAGCCTGAGATATAATGTGTGCCAGTAAGCACATTGTAAGCTACTGATGGAACTGAAGTGGGAGAAGTCACATTATAAAAACCGTATTTCTGTTTATTTTTCTTTTCAAAATGTGTATTGGTGGTAGGAGAGATACAGACCTTGTATTTTGATATCTCTTACTTCAAGTATTCATTGAAAAATCTTTGCACATATACACTGCTGTTACTATTAGCAAGATACCTCAGATTCAAGAACGGATGTTCACCGTGTCTGACTAAGAGTGACTGTATAAAAGATTGTAAAACCGTTTTAAAGAAAAATGTAGTTATGTGGTAGTTGAGTGATTTCATTAGGATAACGTTTCACATATACGATTCAGTAACATTGTGAAGTTATTCTAGAGCTGATTTGTTGTATACATATACTTGACATATCATTTATAAAGAAGGTGCGATACTGTGAGAGATCCTCGCTTAAGTCCCAGAGGCCTGGCACTATACTGCACTTATTCTTCCCAGGACTGGTTCATCTGATTGCAGGGCTGTACTGATTAATCTCTTCTTGCTCTGTCTCTGAAGTGAGCTTAATCATCAGTTTGGGGCAGGGCTCTGAAGATGATCAGGAGCTGGAGCACCTCAGCTGGAGAGGCTGAGGAACAGGGGCTGGTTCAGCCTGGGGAAAAGGCAGGCCCAGGGGGGCCTTTCAGCAGCCCCCCAGGACCTACAGGGAGGTTATCAACATGAAGAGCCAGGCTCTTCACAGCAGTGCATGGTGGGAGGATGAGAGACAAGAGAGATTCAGACTGGATATCTGGAAAGTCTTTTTAATCATGACAACAGCCAGGCAGCGGCACAGGTTGCCCAGAGAGGTTATGTTCTTGGAGGTTTTCAAGAAACAACTAGATAAAGCCATGAGCAAACTGGTCTGGCCTCAGACCTGACCCTGTCTTGAGCAAGAGCTTGGACTCAAGACCTCCTGAGGTCCTTTCCAACTTTGGTTATGTTCTTATTCTGTGATTAGCCTCAGTATCTTCTCTCTGAGCTCTGTTGTGCTTAGCCCTTTCCATAGTGATCTGGAGGAGAAATGACATAGTTTTAAGAAAATGGGAAATGTAGAGCACAGAAAGTACTTTTGAGGGCAAAAAAATGGTAGGGGACAGATGTTTTATAGAATGCCAGATTGCAGATGATGCTGGATAGCACAGACACAATACAGTTAAGAGAACGGACAAAATTTCAAGAAGTTTTAGCATCTGGGTTACTTTTGTACTACTCTGCCAAAGAGTAATGGACTTTTCCAAAGAGTAGTAGCATGTGGGCTTCTGGGAGCCACTGAGTAATTCATTCTGAGTTGCAATATGGAGCATAATGGATACCAACCCATACTGATTATGTAGAAAAAGTTAATGGATGCAATGCAATCTTGCCCAAACCTTTTCCATTGTCATGTATTTTATATGATTTAGGAAACTCAAATAATATTACCAACTTCTGCATTATCTAGAGTCTAATGTTGACTTTTAAAAGCTGGCAGGTTTTTTTTAGAGTCAAAAGACTGTTTGTAATATGATTTTTTTTTTTTAAGGAAAAAACTCAATGGATTCAACTGTCCCTAACAAACCAACCTTTGTAGAATTTATTAACTAGCAGGAACCTCTGTGAAATAAACCTCATTTCTGACCCCTTCTAAGCCTTAGCGAATTGGGGATTTGGATATAAGCCTACACTTTGGAATCATCTCTCATCAAACAGGAAACAATATAACTGTAGAAATTGTGTAAAACACCTCTTCCAGACAAAACAACTATTCTTAGTTTTGATAATGTTTATATTGTACGTTCTCCTCATCCCCATTTCCTGAGTTGATAAACACTATTTCTGTCCTTTGGCCCATGATCTGCATCAAGGATGTCTTTATTGCTCAGAAAGGCCAATTTCATACCCGGCTTCATGATTTCCTTCTGTGCTCTTGAGATAATGTGTTTGGGGGACTGCTGCAAGCTCAGATAGGAAAGGCAGTACAGGATTCCTCCTTGGCATAGATTTCTTGGACTGAATTCAGGCAATCTATGTTAATTAATCAACCCACTCAGGAGAAATGTCCCTTTTTCCGGTCTTCTCCTGTCACTATGCATTACAAATATACTACTGAAACAGGAAAGACTTTTTTTCAGAGATAGGCTTTTCCTGTTGTATGATTCATTAAATGGTGTCGTGGTTCCATGGAGACTAATTGCGATCAATCTCTTGGAAGAATGGTTTTAAGGAAGAAGACGACGAGGCAAGAAATCTAATTGCAATTCCTTACTGTGCCGCAGGTTTCTTCCTTAACCTTGGACAAATCACGCTTTGTGTCTCACCTTACTAATCGTTTGCAGTTTTTCAGATCTTAATTAATAGTTGAAAAATACTTTGATTTCTAAGGGAAGGAATTTTTTGGAAAAACTCATATTTTAAATATGTGTTCCTATGTATTATGTATGTATGTATTTTTACTTATTTTCTCCAGGTATGAGGAAGACCACTTATAGTTGCGGAAATAACAGTGGGGTATCCCTGTGTTTGATCAGTACATTTCAATACAGGGAGCAGATATGGCTGTTAGTGATACATGCTATCTTTTTCCAATCATTTAATGTAAGTGTAGTGGGGGAAGCTTCAGTAGGACTAGATATATGGCAGAGAAAAGTGACTTCTGCACGGGGGAAGTTTGCAGGAAATTAAGGAAGTCTGTACTCCAATCCATCGTTTCCTGCAGCTAGGAGATCCCACAATATAGGAACAACAACAACATAAAAAATCCCGACAGTTTTTTTTTTTGCAAGAACCTCTGCTTGAACTTCTGATCCTGTCTGCTTCTCATCAGGCAGTTTTTTCATATGCGCGTGTGTGCGTGCATGCATGTGTGTAACTGATGTTGATTGAAAAATTTTAATTTCACTTCACTATTTATGGTACATTGGAGACAAACAGCTTTACCGGCATTACCGTTACCTCATTCGCCTTTTTTAGTCATCAGGGCTGACTGTTTATGTCTTTTACATTCACAGAGCTGATTTCAATTTTGAGGAATTCAGAACCATTACAGGAACTCAGCAGAAATGATGTATGACAGCTCACTTAGCTATCCTCAAAATACTTAAAAAAAATCTTAATAAATATATAAACAATATATTCGTACTGATTGCAAAAGCAGAGAAGAGATGGTGGGAATGGCAAGGAATATGTTATAAGCTTCAGGATTATGTGGAAAAGGCTAGTCTATGTTTTTAATGAATGATACTTTAATTTGGAATCTTTTCAGATTCCTTTTAAAGTAAAACATAAACAACCAACCTTTTCATATTTTTGCTTCTCTGTCATATGTTTCCAGAGTATTTCTCTACTGTATATTTTAAAATTTGCTGTACCTCCTGGAACAGTCTTAGTGCCACAGTTGATACTTTTAAAGTTAATGTTTTAAGGAGGAAAAGGCTGTTGTCTCTTGCCTAGTTCTGGGACTTCAGTTGTTGGAGGAAATTAAGAAATAGCGGAAGTATCTTCCATCAGGCTCAGGGTAACTGAGTAACGGTACCGACTGGGACCAACAGTGCTGTGTGTTATTCAGGCAGCGGCTCTCCACGACTGTTGTTCAGGGTGTCTGGGCAGGACTCTCTTCTCAGCAGACCTGAGATTTTTCTTCCTGTCTTTAAGTTGTGGCAATCAAAGTTGTTTTTCTTGCTTCACGTGTTTCTTTCCAGGACCTGATCCTGCCATATTGGGAGGGGAAATAAAAATATTTCAGTGGGCAAGTGGGGACATTTTTCTACTCTGTACTTAATAAGCTAAGTAAAACAGTGGCTGAAGTTTTGCTGAATGTTAATTGGTAATTATACTTCTGCTTACTGGAGAATAATTTTCTTTATATTTTCCTCCATGTGTCCTTAGATACACTAGGATTTCCTTTAAACTGGACATAGTAGTTTCTTATGGAGAGTAAACTAAACAGTATCACCTTTCTGTTACATAGGGGGGGAAAAAAAAGTTGAAGTATTAACTGAATAGCCAGATAAACTCATTAATTTCCCACCAACGGTGACAGTCCTAGAATTCAGCTTTGTTTAAAACTACAGGTTTTTTTGTTCTGTTTAAATGTGTTTCCCACTTCTTTCTATGTAAGTAACTTAGAAAGTGATTTCTTAACCCTCACTCTGTAACAAGCACAGCCAGGTGCTCACACAGTTCAGGGTGTGTGATTGTAAAGATATATCTGCATGCCTCGGGTGCGTTGTAAAACAGCCAAATTACTTCAACACCCATAAATTGTAAGTATATCTTTATGATCTTTAATAATTATTGGATAAGAAAAGGAATCTACTGTCAGCTAAACAAGTTTGGTTTCATTAAATGTAAAAACATGTTTTAAACATTTAGACAATTTTACTTGATCCCTAGGATACTAAGTATACTAATCCTCATTTGTGTTTCCGCCATGTCGTCTTGACCCAAGCCCTGCCTCCCTGTGTATGGAAAGAACGATTGGACTTAAACTGTTTTCTGTGAACCTAGACTGAACTATTTTATGGTCAGCGGTGGCCATTAGATCATGTAGTTTCCCTTCTTATGGCATTGGCCATAGAATTTCATCAATTTACTCCTTTCATGTGTGTTTGATTACAGTTTGTCTTATTCAGAACTCCTCAAGAGATGGAAAATTCATCAAGTATCTTCCTCTTTTTTTAAATGCTGGATCAGGTTCATTGTTAAAAAACGCATGTTGTGATTCTAGTTCAATGTTACGTAGTTTTATAGGGCAACAATATCTTTTTCATGTCTTTCATGAGCTTTAACTACGTCTGTTTTCTCCCCATGAAAGTACTTACATGACAGAAGTCACGTCTAGATGACTTTTTGACAAACAATGTAGGGTAATTTGCCCAGGTCTTTTCAGGTCCATTGTGTAAGCAATGTGCAGCAGCTTTGTAACTCTGTATTTTTTATTGCAGTCTGTGTACTGCATATTTACAGGAAAAAATTGTAGTTGTATAGAGTGCATCACAAATCTCCTGCCTGACTCTGGGCAAGTCCCTTAGCCTGTGAAGTTACATTTCTCACTTCTTCATCCAAAAAATTGAGATAATAGAACTCATAAGTAACTACAGAGCATAAATATGCTCATTTTTTTCCAAATTATAATAATGACAATATGTGAAATTTGATGCTATGGGATTGGGTAGAAATAAGGGGCAAAATAAAGTTTTTACAGTTCACTTTATTGTTCAGTTGATTAAGAGCCTACCTCCAATTTATAACATGTACCTGTTGTGGGTTAGTAAATTTACATGTGTTTAACTTTTTTATCTGTAACTCCAGAAGTAGGGCATATTTAAGTTCTCTTAGTCACTGCAAACTTGCAGTTATTTTTTCTCCTCTTCCTCGTACTTCCCATAGCTCTTTCTAGTGATGTTCTGCCCAGAAACTAATCCCATGTTGCATCAAAATCTCTTTAAAAAAGACCAGTATTGCCTAACTTATAGTCATGAGGTGTCTGCCCATGCAGTAAAAAATACGTTGATCTATTTAGCTGTCATGCTGCATTTCATGTCTAATTTGCTTGCCAATTTAATCCTGAAGACCGTGTTAGCACGACTATTTCCAGATACATACTTCCATTTAAGTGCCTGCGTTTCAGGTTGTTTTTCTTCAGATACTTTTTTTTCCCCCTAATACGAATAGAAAAGAGAGCAGTGTTTTTGATGCTTCTTATCTCTCTAAATCCCTTTAGGTGGTCAGTGAAGACACCGTTTGATTGTGTAAATTTGAATCCAACAACCTCTTCATCTCTTCTAAAACTTGTGCCTGCTGTTAGTGTTGATACATTCACCAGCAGATCTTCCTAGCATAAAAGCCCTACTTTGAAACAAGCATGGTGATTTGGACCCGAGTCTTGAATATTCCACATAATGCCTTAATAATTTGGGCTATCAAAAACAAAGCATTGCTGCCACCTCTTTTCCCTCCTGCCATTTTGCTAACTCTTCTGGATCTCTTTTGGGGTTCTGGGAGGGTGGGAAATTCCCGAAAGGTTTTCCAACATGTGATTTTTTTTTTTCCCAGATAGTTATTTAGCTGATATTAATCACCAAATTTGATCCAAACTTGCAAATATTGTTTTGTTAAACATAAGGGGTTTCTCTTTTTTTTTTTTTTTGGCAAATAAAACTAGCTTGTCTATCCTATCACTGGGTGAAAAAGGTTTAAACCAAGACAGAACAGATATGAACTAGCTTAATCCAAGGTCTACTGAAATCATTAGTCATTGAGTCAAGACTTGATTAGAACAATCTTCCTGACACCGTCTGTTAAGATACGGAACAGATGAGATAGAATCCCTGTTTCTTTGGGTGTCTGAAACTAGACTGAACATGGCAGTAAATAAAAACAGTTTACCCATATAAAAAGCATATAATTGTTCTATTAAAAGGGATTGATAACTTAATGAATTTTAAAATTTGGTGTCAGTTCATTGCTTTAAAGTATAGTTGTTTAGAGACTGTGTCTGTGCCAGGCCAATAAAAAAATTATATTGATTTGTGTGTAAGTAGAGTGTTCCTCATAGGTTTTGAACTGGATGCAGAGAAGAAATGAGGCAGGGGCTTGCAGATTAGAACAAGCTTTTTAATATTCTTTGCAAACTGTTTTTAGAAACATAACAAGGAACACAAAATCAGGCACATTTGTGAAGAGAGGCAGTATGATTTGCAAACATGTGGGGCAAACAAAATTTCAAAGCTGATGATGCACAAATACCCAATTCCAGTGGTCCAACTTGCACATACTGAACACATAACTGCATGCACACAGTCTGCTATTCCCAGCCAATGATCACAGTCATACTTATAGAAGCTTGTATAAACCCTTAGCAATTTGATAGTATTCTAAAGAAATTACAATATTAGCACAAAAAAATTAAGCTGCATTGCTTTGACTATGAGATTGAACTGGAAGATACCATTTTAACCTATCCTTCAAGTACTTCCATAATGCTGACACTGTAGATGAAAACTACTGGGGGGAAACAGGAGAAATTGGAGGAGTAGCTCAGAATTTAATAGAAACCCCTTGGTGTCTTGCTATGAAGCCATTCACCTTCTAAGAGTCGTTATTCTGACCTATGTTAAGTAAGTCTTTCAAAATGTTGACTAGTATGGAGATACCTTGAAACCTTCCTTCCAATTGACTTTAAGAAAGCAAGCGATACCACGTTTACTACTTTAATATGACTTTTAAATTCTCACTGCTAGATGGTTCATCATTCAGAGCAGCACCACCCACCACCAACCTCCATGTGGCAATCTGTTACCATTTCCATGAATTTGCATTTACTTTCAAGATTTTTCTGTCAGATGCCCTCGAGCCTCAGTTGGTTGTTCTGTTTGTATTTTTTTTTTAATGAGGGAAGTTTGCAGTCAATAGCTGTATTGTGAGGCGTAGCATATACTTCTAATTTTCAGAGATTTTCAGAGGTTGGTGTTCTTTTCTCCAGGTGTACCCAGACACGAATAAAAATGCTTCCTTGAGTGTATTTAGAAACTATAAGTCTAAGTCTTATCTGAGTCTTGGAAACCAATATTATACTGGGCACCAGTTCCAATGAAATATAATTATACTTCTATACTTGTTTAACACAATTATATATTACATCTGCGTATCACATATAATATGTTATAGAATATAACAATCTTGATACCCATGGAGGTTATTTGGTATTAAACTGTAGTGAAAGAAGAATGAGGTAGTTTCAGTGCTATAATTTACAAGCAAAGATGATTCAGAAAATTCAGAAATCTGAATGCTTTGTGTTTAAAATGTTAACTTTTTTTTTTACGAAGAAGTGTTGTATGAAGGAAATTGTTGTAAGTGAAAACAAAGCTAAGCGCTGATATCATTGCATTTTTATCTGCTCATCTTTGAGCAGTGTTTATGTGTAATTATAATTATCTGTGACATCAAAGACAGGAAAAAAAATCATTATTTCTTTATAAACAAGATTTCAAATATTGTGTACATTCAGGGAATTTACATGCTCTGATGATTCATGACGATTACATTGTTGAAGATAAATGCCTTAGAAAGTTACAGATAATTTTTAAACTCAAGATGAATGAATTAAACAAATGTTGTCTTATTTACAGTAAAGCATGTCCTCAGTAAAAGTGCTCTGCTCTTTTGTGAAGACTTGAGTTCTATTTTCAGGAGCTTTGTCATATAATTTTTCTAAATTTACTGTAATTAATGAGAAGTAATGATCAGTAATCAACTTTAACGTACCATAAAATATGGAAGCTAATATACGCAAGACAAAATTTAAGCATTCCAATTCATAGTACATTTTGTAGCATATTGACTGATAATTACACAGAGATTTTAAGAGGATACACTTGTAGAGGCTCTTTAAAAAGTCAAGAGGTAAGATCAAAAACTCAATAATAATTTAGGAAATTTCTGTCTTCTAGTGCTTAATGTCTCTACCTGAAGAGTATTTAATAGTTCAAAATTTACTTTTATATTTGAGTAGTGAAACCATCACCACCTCCTATCTTGTAAAAAGAAATAAACTCTGCTCCCAGTGACCCGGCCATTTGAACCACCACTTTGGGGAACGAAGGACAGTGTATTGGTTTGCTCATCGTACTGGGATAATTGCTGCTTTTAGCTACTTAACTAGAAATACCTATGGGCCAAAGATACCAATCCAGGCAGGAATATGATTATACTTAATTCAAGAGTTATTTCTGGGCTCAGATGTAATTGGTGTACAACTCACACAGCCTTTGAAAGACTTAGTACTTTTGATTATATGTTGGCTTCTTCCACAGGTCTCATATTTCCAGTGTTTCCTAAATACTGCAACTGTGAAATGTAATGACTGAGGCATGCTGGCAGAGAAAACAAATTTGTCCTGAACTTTAAGATATAATGGATATACAGTTCACTTATCAGTGGTGTTCTCCCACTGGTAACATTCAGCCTATAATAAAAACCAAGGTGATTGAATGGATTCACATCTATGTAGCTGCAAGAGAGCTATATAATAGGAAAAAAAGGCAAATTATTAAGACAATGTACATTCACCAGAGTACTTAACACTCTTACGTGACCGCATATGTGGGATATGACATAAATTGTATTTTCTAATGCTGTTGCATCTGTTTGACAAAAATGAGAAAATATATCCAACTAGTTCTTCTTTCCTCTATACTCCTGCTTCACAGGCCTAAAAGCTGGATTTAACCCATATATGTTGTGTATTGTGGTTATGTTATCTGTGTGATGCCACAATTTATTTTGTTGGTGTAAACAAGCAGATAAGTTTAAATTTATGCTTTTTTTCATGTTTTGTTTTCTAATCTTGTGTATTAGAGCTTATTGCCTGCACCTCCACCCAGGTTTCTTTAGCATATATTTCTTCAGTAACTTTAATTTGTCCCAAACATCTGTAATGTGGACACATGCCCTCCATATATTGTATAGTAAAGGAGATCCTGTGCAACAGGAGATGCTCAGAGTGCCATATACACTGTCATTTTGGATTAGAAAGTAGATTAGATTAGAATTGATTCAACATGAAGGAATATAATCCACAGAGCTCTGTTGAGAGTTGCTTGCTTTATTATGTAGACAGTGCAGTGGGTGAAGAACTGGCTGAACGGCACGGCTCAAAGGGTTGCAGTGAATGGGGCTACATGTGGCTGGCAACTGGTCGCCAGTGGTGTTCCTCAGGGCTCAATCCTAGAGCCAGTTCTGTTCAATCCTTTTATCAATGATCTGGAGGCACGAGTTGAATGCACCTTTAGCAAGTTTGCTGATGATACCAAACTGGGAGGTGCTGTTAACTCTTGAGGGACAAGAGGCCTTGCAGTGAGATATGGATAGATTAGAGCATTGGGCAATCACCAATAGCATGAAACTGAATAAGAACAAATGCTGGATTCTGCACCTGGGATGAAGTAACGCTGGACACAAGTATAAACTGGAAGAGGAGTGGCTGGAGAGCAGTCCTGGGGAAAGGGATCTGGGGGTGCTGGTTGATAGGAGGCTCAGCAGGAGTCAGCAGTGTGCCCTGGCAGCCAAGAGGGCAAACTGCATCCTGGGGTGCATCAAACACAGCATATCCAGCCAGTCAAGAGTGGTGATTATCACCCTGTATTTAGCACTGAAGTGGCCTCATCTTGAGTATTGTGTGCAGTTCTGGGCCCCACCATTTAAAAAGGATGCTAAGGTACTTGAACACATCCTGAGGAGGGTGTACCAAAGCTGATGAAGGGCCTGAAGGCATGTCCTCTGAGGAGCAGCTGAGGACTCAGGGTTTGTCTCTAGTTTGGAGAGAAGGAGGCTGAGGGGCAACCTCCCTGGTCTCTACGGCTTCCTGAGGAGGGGACGTGAAGAGTGAGGTGCTGAGCTCTTCTCCCTGGTACTCACTGCCAGGGCACGTGGGAATGGCTCAAAGCTGCATTTGTCAGTGGAGGTTGGGACTTGACAGGAGTAAAATCTTGCTTTACCAAGAGAGAGGCTGCTCAAACCCTGGAACTGGTTTCCTGGGGAGGTGGTTGATGCCCCAAGCTTGTCGGTGTTTAAGAAGCATTTGGACAATGCCCTTCAAACCTTGCTTGAACTTTTGGTCAGCCCTGAAGTGGTCAGGCAGTTGGACTAGATGATCACTGTAGGTTCCTTCCAGCTGAACAATGCTATTGTGTTCTACTCTACTCTTCTTTCTAAAGAAGTACATGCTCCTCAACTAAATGGTTGCAAATCTTTCTGAGGTGACCAATACCTGTTCATTTCCCTGCGGAATATTTTTTTCCTCCTTGTACTCATTTTTAGAAATGCCTGAGCTGTTTTAGCATGAAATACTTGCTAAAACAAAAAAGCCCGAGAACAACAATACTCTCTCAGGGAGAAGGTCCCTCTGGCCCAATACTCTGCCTGCAAAGTGGCCAACCATCAATGTCTACAGGAGAGCATAGGAGCAGTGCAGGTCGTCTTCTGCGGTGGTCTTGGGGGTTTTCATAGGCCTCAATGGCTAGGACTGGCTTCCCCTGGGGCCCCCACCTACACCATCTCCTGCCAAGGACCCAGGGGACATATGTGAGCTCAGCCTGGGGCCTTCAGTCCCTGCCTGAGCGATGCTGAAGGTGTCCCCGCCTCTGCCCCTGCCTCCTGGCTGGGCCTGAGACCTGCACTGCAGAGAGCTGCTCTCCTGGATGGATTCCTCACACCTGGGTCATGGCTCCTCATCCATAATGCTAGGCGTAGCATAACTATTCTGTTCTGTTCTGTTCTATTCTATTCTATCCTATTCCTTGTGCTCACCATGACTTACATAAAGATGAGGCCGTTGTTTGCCTGAAATTCCAAGGGGGTTTTTGGCTCCAAAAACACTTTCAAGGACACATGACACAAAGGTTACAAGTGGAAACAGGATTTGATTTTATTTTTCTGAATCTGTTTCAGAGCCAATGCTCACAAGCATGAACACCATACGCAGGTGTAGCCAGGAGCAGGCTGATGCCTTCTTGGGATGAGCTTGAAGAAACATCCCTTGCAGCCTGGCAAGGGAAAGCCACAGAGCCATGGCCAGTGGCAGCAGGACTAGAGGCCAAGCAGTCCCTGTTTCCTGAAGAGCGAGAACTTGAAGAATGAGCATCGGGACCGACCACACACAAAACAAGAAGAAGAAGAAGGAGGAGGAGGAGGAGGAGGAG
>NW_009259486.1:458468-465885 GCF_000687185.1 Egretta garzetta | reverse complement strand
GAGAACCTCCAGCAGCCTCGTCCAGCCTCCTGCGGTCTTCCTCCCTCAGCCCCCACCAAGGAATTCCAGCGACTCCTCCAGGTTTTCCCCGTGGATGTCTTCGGGCTGCCCGCAGGCCACCTCTGGCAGCGGGACGGGGGAGGATGCCCCCTTTTATCCTCTCCCGGGGCATTGTGACTGCTGCGTTGCCGGGCGCTGGCACTGTGACACGGGGGTGACGGGGCCCCCCATGCGCAGCCCCGCCCGCTGCCCCTCCGCCCAGCCTCCTTCGCAGGAAGGCCCTTGGGGTGCTGGTCCCGAGGCAGGCCCTGCGGCCAGGAGGCCCAGGGGACCGCCCCTGCCCTTGGGGGCCGTGCACTGGGCCCAGCTGCTGGGTGTCATCTTGGCTGGGCAATCAATAGTAGGCACCCAAAATGATATCTGCTTTGTCTTCCATCCCCCGAATCCTCACCCAGATGCTCTCAACCACATCATCCCTAATTGTAGAGGGCTGGACAATCAAACCTCTCCATTACATACAGTGCAACTCTTCCACCTCACCTGCCCTGCCTAGCCCTCCTGAACACCCTACAGCCCACCACCCCATTTGCCTGCCTCACTTTGTGGGAAGATGTTCAGATCTTATCTAAAATCCTGGCAAATCTCCTTTTCCTTTAGGATTTAGTATTTGGACGAGTAAGACAGGTGCTATTCTTGTCATTTTGTACGTTGGTGCCAAAACTGCTATGTACCTTCAACTATGTAAATAAGGGCACTTATACCATAGACATGCATTTGGTTGTGGTGATGCCAGAGGTGAAAGACAGGCCTTTGGTTCCCTCTGCGTAAACTTGGCAGAGGCGTGAGGAGCGTGCAGGATTGCCTCACTGTTCCTTACCGATGCACCAAGGGACGTTTGCTACGCCACTCTTTAGGGTGAGGTGGTCTTCTTGGAAAGAAGTCCTCAACTCTTTTCTGTTCTTTACTGCATTTTACCTTCTACTTCAAGATCTGTTTTCTTTCTTCATCCTTCATCCGTGATACCTTTCGTCAAAGTGATGGCAGCCCTCTCAGCCTTTGTCTTGCTCCTTCCCATTGTCATCTTCTCCTGTAGGCCCTGCACGCCCCTCATTGACTGCTTGGTCTTTGTCTGCCTTCATCCCAGATGGAGTTTGCCTCCCTTGAACCTGAGCAATGAGAAATGGCCCTAGTGGTGCAGGTCAGTTCTCACCAGGGCTTTGCACAAAGCTTGACTTTCCCATGGAAATACCTGGCCTGACACGAAGAAGGCATTTGCCTGTATCCCCTTTGTGGTTCACCATCACCCTGTGCTCTGCTCATGCCTCCAGGACATTTGCCTACTCTGATGTTTCCGAACTGGAGCAGAAACTCATGGTGTGCCACCTGACGTCGTGTTCCTTATTTCAACCCTGCAGTTCTTCATCCAGGGTTTCTTCCTGTAGGGGATGTCTCTTCTGTCACAGCTTCAGCTGGTAGGGAGTACGGGGGCTATAGAACGATACCAGGAGATAGAGCTTTTCCTGGCTCATGGATGCCATGAAATCCACAATAGGATGTGGACATTTCTTGAACGCTGCTTTTCTGCAAGCTCAGTTCAAAAGACATGACTATGAACTTCACCACTCCATCCATTTGATGACAGCAAAGCATGAAAGGTGGAGCCTGAGAGATGTGTTAAGGGGGCTTTCACCCATCGGTAGCCTACTGGAGTCCAGCTCCACGCAATCATGACCAACAGATCCAACCCTTCACCAGCTGAATGAAGTGGTCAGGCGTTTGGACTAGATGATCATTGTAGGTCTCTTCCAACTCAACTATTTTTTTCTGTTCTATTCTATTCTAATTTTAATACATCTTCATCCACATCTTCCTTATATCTTCTGTCCACCTGTGTCTCCACCCAGCTCCCTTTTAAGTTACTTACTAGCAAGAAAGACCTTTTTCTTTCATCAATTTAATTCTGTCTTCCATTCTAGCATTAGTATTATTTATATATTCCACAGGCCATGTGAGATGGGGACCTGACAAGGAGACAGGCTTTGTGAAATCTCTGTTATATATTGGTTCTCTGATTTACACTGGAAATGGCTCCCTGAAATATGAAAGCATCTGGGCTGGGCTGGTTCATAGAGACAAAATGCATTATTCTTTCCCCTACCATCATAATGTGTCCGAGACCAGTAGAGGTTAAGAAACTGGGTTTGTTTGGCAGATGTTTCTTGTTATTCTGCCAATTAAGTCAACAATAGGTATTCATAATCCTAGGGAGGCTTGGAGGTCATAGAAATTACAGGGCAGACAGAAGAGCTCATGCACAAATAGCTGAAAAAGAAAGCAATCTTCTGGGGATTCCCCCCCTCCCCGCCCCTTCTTTTATTCTGCTTGTCCTAGGGGCTGTCACCAATGAGTAACATTGGCTTCACCCCTTGCTTCTGGCTTGCAGTGTTCAAGGTCCTGAATGGTGCAAACCCTGTCTTATTGTTGCAGCAGAGATGTTCTTCTGCAGTGTGTCTTAAACTCAGCTTTCAGTGCTTTGTATTAAAACATTTTTCTCAGCAACTAATTTAAAATAAATGGTTGGATGACTTGCATTCTTAAGAGAGAAACAGCAGCCTGCATGGAATAAAGACAGCAGTTGTTGTGAGGCAGCACGCGGTGTAATGCAGTCTTTTGTTACCTTACCAGTATAGAGAAATTCATTAGATTCTTACTTTCTGGCCTTCTCAAGTATATCCTTGCTGAGCAAGACATGGAGCTGGCAGAGAGAAGCACTGATCTTAAGAGGAAAAAGAGATTTGGAGAAATCATCAAAGAGCTAGTTTGTGTGCTTGTAGCTGGGATGTTAATGTCAAGTGAAGAATCTCCACAGGTAATTCTCTCAATAGAGTACCACTGGACCTTACAAATGTGGAGCACTCTCGTTTTATTACCCCTTATGCAGTAGAACAGTGTGATACAACAGTCAGTTGGGTGAGACTAACAGCAAGAATAAAGCATTACTGAGAGACAAATAAAGCAAGAGTTTTAAAGAGAGAAAACAAGCAGCCCCGAGGCAATGAACAGCCATGAGACAGTAACTTCACTAAGAAAGCTGAATTTCTATACAAAAAATCCTTACTCAAGCATAACAGTACTAATATATACTGAATTGACTGGAGGAAGGGTAAAGATGGGAAAAGGAAGATAAAACATTTCTACTATCACTTCTGGTGGAAAAGAGAAATGAATGAGACATTGTTGGTACTAATAATACCTAAAACACTGTAGCAGCTGATAAAAGTACTTGATATACTGTGACCCTAGAAGGAATGTGACCGTGTTTTTATGTGAACCCAAGAAACAGAAGGGGAATAGATGCCTGCCTTACAGTCACATACTCTGGCATCCACATGTACGTTTTGAGGTATAAAAGATTGCTTAATGAGAGACAGAAACATATATGGGGCAAGTGATTCCAGCATATAGGAGAAGCTGTTGAAATAAACAGAGAAATTTGTTCAAATGGCAAGGGCAGCTAAACTGTCTAGGAAAAGGATCATAACAGTGTTATTAGTGCAGAACAAGTTCACAGGGTCAAACTAAAGGAAATTGGGAAGCAGGACAGAGACAGACTGACCAGGAATGCAGGCGTCATGGTGCAGGGTATGTACTGAGAGAAACAGTTCAGAAGACAGAAAGAAAACTGTCTGGCTCCTGGAAAAATCATGTAAAAAGCAAAGAGCATAGCAAGTATTTCTCTCCAGCGTGTTGCACCTCAGAAAATATAAAAAGCGGTAATAGAGATGGAGAACATAGATATTACAGTTAAAAGAAAGATGTCTTTTGGCTGCCTTGCATAGGTCCAGAGAAATTAATTGCACAGAAGGATGCAGAAGAAGGATGCCAGCTGTTCTGTTCATTTTCGGAATTATTCTTTGAGTTCTTAATCAGTTGACTCCAGTTGGATGGTGAAGCCATCAGCAGCCTAATCCTACCAAGCTGGTTAGTGGCAACTTTAATCTGGAGGATTAGAATCAGGTGTATGATGCAGGTATTTGAAGTCAAAGAGCAAATGCAGCCTGTGGAGAAGAATGCTGAAAACCAAGAGTTGTTACATGCGCAAGACTGTAATTTCCTGAGCATGATAGAGGAGAGAGAGACATCACGGTGTGCTTTCTCAAGCATATTTAGAAAATGTAAGATCGTATTTCAAGGAACCAGACACAGAAAAATCAAGTGGGAGTCAGAAATAAGCCCCCATACAGTGAAATGGCTAAAATTCAGCTTTATTCATAATGGCAGAGTAATGACAAAAAGTTGATAACTCTACTAAGAAACGACATCGTTATATCCATTGAAATTTTCAGAGAATGACTCAGATGCCTAATTAATGCTGAGGAAAATTTGGAGTAAACTGAGGATCTTCATTTAGCCAAACCACTAAATATGTCATTGTAAAGAAGTTGCTGCTTATCACCACTAATAGACAATAGACTGTATAATCTGTCATCTGTTTAGCATCTCTGTTTGTAAGGCTAAGCCTGAGTTTTACCACGCTGTGGTAAATGAGTCCATGAGCCATGTGACAACACTGACTACACCTTTTAGAAGATAATCGCCTAGTGTAAATACTTCTAACCTGGGCCCAACATCTAAGGTGTTCCAATGTAAATTGAAGCTGGGAAGGATTCCCAGACACGTGGCTTGAAGCTGGTGACAGAGCTATTAAAAAGTAATGATCTGATAAAAGAGACTGTCAATGTCACTATGTAATAAGCAAAATATGAGATTGAATGTAGACATGTAGAACTTGAGAAAAACCATGTTGTTCACTGTTAGTTGACATCTAGGGAGATGGCAGCAAGACCCTGGAAAAGTCAGTGCAATTAGGAAAGCAGTCAAAATGAAAGCAGTCCAATCACTCTTAGCCATAGTAATTTTTTTATAGAATTAGCAGAGGTCTTTCAAACAGTAAGGAAAATCAGAAGGCAGGGACTGCTCCTAAGACTCTGTAGGGTAGCTAAAGCAACATTATTTTGTTCTGAAGGAGGTTGGGAGCAGTGCTAATGCAAACCAAGCAGCCCAGAACATTTCCTTAAAGACAGGAAATAAAAAGGAAACACAGAGCCATTGCTTTCTGAAATGCAGTTCCCTCAGTTCACCTTTCAGCACTAGCTAGCACTGCTATCAACTGTCTTTGCCCAAAATCCACTGAAGGAACCTGGACAAAACATCGGGTTTGTACTCAGGTCTGTTTTTTCTTAAAACTTTAGCAGTATGGTGTGAAAATAAGGTACTTCCCAAGAAAATCGCTGCCTGTGGCAGATGCACTGAATAGGACATGTCTTCCAGAATACGATAGATATCATTTTATGGAACAAAAAGTGCATCTGCAATGGTAGGCTTCAGGCTGTCCTCTGAAGAGCAGGCAGTAAATCAGCTTCTGTACCAAGTGCAGCAGCCTGACGGAGCAGTTGCCAAAGGAAGTTCCTCTGTCAGGGATGAGCTGTACGTGCAAAATAGGATTTTGTTTGAAGGGGACTGAACAGCGATCCTAGAAGGCTTAGAGGGTGTTACACTGAGCCTGAAATATACTTCAGACCTACTGATAAAGGTCTGCATGAAATGAGCCAGGCTCTGTCAACTGAGTGTGTATGCCCAAGCGGGAGCAAAAGAAAAGTAATCTGAGGTGCTCAGACTTCTGACTGACAACAGGAGACTGGACAGCTTCAGGGAGTATCAGCCCTGGTAAAAATGCAAAGCAAAAAAAAAGAAGAAGAAAACCTGATCTGGTGGTCAGACTTACTGCTGCGGCTGCTGTAAGGCTTGGTGGAAGACATGCGAGCAAAGACTGGGACAGGAGTTAAGGCATATCTAAAAGCATATTTTGCAAGGTCTGGAGTACCAGACCCTGTCTGAAAACTAAACATGCCTGGCAGTAGATTTCAAAAAAATTAGCCCAGAATAGCCTGGGTGCCCAAAGAGCAACAGGAGAGTCAAGTGGGCAACGGAGAGCTTGTTAACAAGAACGGTACAGGGGAGCAGTCCTTACTCTGCACTGTTCAACTGACACATGCCAGCATCTCTTCCCCTTAACTCTACCACCTCCCTTTCTAATTTTTACCTTGACACAGCTAAACCAGGTCTGCAGTGCAAAAGGGAAACAACAGATGGTGCAGTGAATTAGTAAAAAACAGTGAAAAAAGACAATGATTTGATACCTTTGGGTAGGCGAACCGGTCTGGCCCAACCATCAAGAATCCGCTTGCAGCAATAGCAAAAACTAAAGGCTCAAGTTAGTAGCAGAGGGGTGTCTGAAGATAGTACCCCCACAAAATTAAAATCAAAGTGACTTATTAAGGGAAGTAAAATGAAGAAGTTAGTGTAATCTTGATGCTAACAGAAGCTCAAAATCTCATTTCTTTCAAAAGTTGTCATAGTTTGCTTGAAGGAAAAGTAAATTAAAAATACATATGGCCATGGCAAAGGCAATGTTAGCTTACACTCATGGCTCACTGAGTTTCAGCAGAAGTGTTCTACAGGCTTTCTGAAGGTGTTCTGTGGTCAGAACTGGTGACTGTACAGCTGTAGCTGCAGGAGAATGCAACACTGGTGTGGAGCAGACGTTCCCCCCATTCCTGTATGGTGTACCTGTAAGCCGTTTATACAAGTCTCACATAAAAATAGAGAAAATAAAAATTTATCCCTAGAGGCACTTCACATTTGTTTCTGCTTCCCCCCTGCACCCTTTGCAACATCAGAATAAACCCCCAAAAGTGAAAAACGTTTCTCCCATCTGATGTCAAATCCTGGGCCCGAGAGATGAGCTACAGCCTTCTTCCAGGAAGGTGTCTGACCTGGCAGGTTTGCTTTGTTGGTCCTCAGTGCTCTTTCTGGCAGAAAACATGTGGTGTGTGCTTCATGCCGGTTAAGTAAAGTTTTCTGTTCAGAACCCCGCTCTGGAGAAACAAGCATTTCATTAGGCAGCTGCCTGGAATCAACTTAATGTGGAAAAGCAAGAAAGCTTGAGAGATTTTAGAGTCTCTGAATACATCTTTTCTTGCTGTTTCACACACTTCTGCTTATGCAGAGATAAACTTTTCTGAAATGTCAGCCTACGTTTTAACTCATCTGTTTCTCGGGCTGAGACCTTTACCATGGCTAAAAATCCCTCTCCCAGAGAAGGGAAACCATCCTTACAAACCTTGCTAGAGAGAGGCTTCATCACTCAAGAGTCCTCTCAGGATCGAACCTCTTTGTTGAACAGAAGTCTTGAAGTGCCATGACTGCTAAGTCCACTGTACTTTGGGCTGGCATCTGCTTCCACCCTGGATTTAATAGTCATTACAGGTACCTTTGGATGTGGCACAGAGAACTCGTACTCTGGATCTGTCCATCAGTGTGGCGGGTCGGCGCCCCAAGCCCACCCTCCCCACCC
>NW_009259486.1:457326-458170 GCF_000687185.1 Egretta garzetta | reverse complement strand
TCCAGAAGTCGATCTGCACAGCACTCTCCTGCAGCTCAGGGTGATCTGCTCACCTCCCTGGGCCCTTCGCTGTGCTGTCGAAAGGCAAGTAGTGCGACATCTCACGGACAGCACCACAGCTGTGTGTTGACAAGCAGAGCGGGATTCACAACAGACCTTTTGGGAGGCAGTTGTGGCGTATCCTTTTACTATGAAACTTCACAAGACTTGTGGGACCTTTTCTCTTCATCTGTACTTTATATAGCCTGCCTGCGTACTCATATTGCGTTAGACATTGTATTTGGATATGAATGTTTAACCATATATTTAATGTATGGTTACACATGAAGAACTTGGCACGTGACACACAAGGTATGTGCAGATTAAATTATATTAGACACTTTTGTATCCTACTAGGGGTCAGAGGAGGTTCTGATCAGAGTCTGATCTGACCTTAGAGTAAACCAAGCCTATTGGAAATATTCTGAAAATTTTAATAAAAGATGTTTTAACCCGTCAAGTGGTCTTCAAGGGAGTGTTGGAAAACTATCATTTGGGACTTGTAAAAGTAGGCTGGACAAAGCATTAACAATAGAGTTTAAAAAAAAAGGAATGACAGTTGGAAATAATCTGCTGTGGTGGGAGAGGGGAGCATAAATTATCTCTTAGGCCTTTTTTTTTTAATCTTATAATCTTAAATTATTTCTTTGAAAGGTTTTCCCCCTGCTTTAATGTAATGAATTCCATAGCAATGATGAGTAAACTATTTAGGGACTTTTACCAGGGAATGTGATGAAGAGAAGACGAGATGATGAATGATTATTGGCTTCAGTTGCTAATTGACACAATAATCCGTGCCAAGGGA
>NW_009259486.1:432553-457316 GCF_000687185.1 Egretta garzetta | reverse complement strand
ACACACTCATGTTAAGAGACTAACTGAAGGAGGATGGAGACTCATGACCTCTCTTTTTTTCTTAAGGCATTGTGTCATTCCTGGCTTTATGTCTTTGTTTCGTGTAATTTGTGATAGAAAAAAGATGTGTAATTTTGATATTCAACCTATGCAATAATTTTAAGATGCAGCTTTGGTCTGCCAAAAAAAATGAAGCTATAGGAATAGTCCTACATATCGTTTGAATGTGTTAATTTTTTTACAAAAGGAGAAAATGCACAAACGGAAGCGGTTTGCCCAGCTACCTTTTCTATAGAATCACTAATTTTCGCCCTGAAGAGGTCAGGCAGATTTATGGAATAAAACAGGGCCTCAGGCCATGTAACATGATTGTGAGCTAGTCAACCACTCATTTGTGCCAAGTAAATTTTGGAAATGATTCTACTTTGCTGACAGTACCCTCATTACTGATTGTGTAGGGTAATTTATCAGGCATTTCTTAAAATAAACCGTTCATTTATGCTAATAGGACTTGGCAGGGAGGAAAAATTGGCAGGACTTGAAGTTCCTAGTGTTTTTCTTTTTTGAAACAAAAACTGTAAAGTCCTCAGTATTTTGAGCAACCGTTATCACAGCCATGCATACAGTTTATTAAAGTGACAACTAATTGCATAATAAATTTTCAAAATGGGAGAAGATTATTCCTATGTTAAATTTACAAAAGCAAATAGTTTGGTAGTATTGTAAAAGCACAGTCATTAGTTTCATACTTGGGCATTCTTTATTGGCTAAGCTTCTGGTATTAATGAATCACTTAGCATCTTTTCCATGACTCATCTATTCTCAGTGCAGTACCTCATCTTGAAATATCTCTTTGTTCCTTGCCCCTCATGTATTTTCTGTTTGGTAGCTCCCTCCAAGGAGATGTTTGCTTTCTGCTTCCTAGCGAGGCTTTGATCCTGCAAACACCCAGGCACATCGGTAACTACTGAAGCGAGTAGTCCTGTTGAACCTATGGAACTGGTCAGTACATACAGTCACTCACACAAATGTTTGTGGGACCCAACTGCAGTCACTGTACAGAGTCTTGCTGCTATCCTTCGCAGCTGAACTGTGGAGATCATTATGTTTAGATCAACACATTTCACATTCAGCTGTCTTCAAAACAGAATTTTTAAATACATCCATTCCTGAAAAAGCCATCCCTCCTAGCCCACAAGAAAACTTCCACAGCTCAAAATAAAAAGAAAGCATGTTTTGAAACTCACAAATAAGGACTGCAACACTGATAAAATGACAGCTGTAGCAAATTGTGACTCACCAAAAAACAATGCTTTAATCCAGTGCCTGCTGAAGTGTAAGGGGAAGTCTTCTGTTAAGTCCACTGGTGGTTAGGTCTGGTCCTCATTTAATAAGACAAAGCTAGATATATCTCCAATTGTACATAAATTCTGTGATAAGTTTTTTTGACATGTTCAGTTTCCCAGCAAACGGCAAAATCTGTTGCATCTTTGAGTAAAACTAAACAGTGATGTTGTTTTTGTTGTTGCTTTTTAATGAAAGTAAATACGGCAATGAGTAAATGCAATTAGTACAGAATATACTGTGCTTCTTGCTATAATAACAAATTGAGCATGACACATTGACCCCAAATTTTCATCATGCCTCAGCCTTTAGCTGCAAATGCCAGAAACTCAAGCTGTGTTTGCAAAGACAAACAAAACAACCAAGAGCACCTTAAATTGGAGATTTAGCCCTAGGTATTTTTTAATAATCAGACTTTTCAATGAAGCTGTGTGATGATACAACTTAGATTATAGCTTTAATTTTTTTTGCTGTCTCATGCTGCTGTATTTTGTAGTTTGCAGAACTGAAGGGGCCCATATCCAGTGCAATGCTACAAAGAACAAACATTCATTAACATTTTGCAATTCTTCAGCTTTTTAGACTTGAAACTCAAATTTAAAGTGTGAAGCTCATTGAACCTGGCCTTTTCCACTACTTGTCTATTACTCACCATCATAATTAGAATGTCCCTGCAATGGGTCTAAATGTTTCTGTTAATGCTTTCCACTTCTGTCTGCATTCTTTTCATATTGTTTCCTGCCATTAATGCAATAAAAATGTCAGCCACAAATACCAGATTCCTAATGGAAAAGCAAAACAAACTAAAACCACAGCCAGTGCCACAGCTGAGAGATATTATTTTTCCCTGATACTCCAAATTGTTACTAGGCAAACAATTAATTGAGGTTGCATAAACAATGTGTATTATTAACTAAGTTATATACATTGTTCGTACACAGAGATCAGAATAACTGAGACTCACTGTAACTGTTACAGAGTAGTTTCTTGCATACATTTGGGTTGCCTGATCAGAGAAACATGGTCTCGTTTAAAAGAGAGGGCGATAATTTGTACTTTTGGCTTCTCATGCTCTTCAAAAAACATTTTAATCTTTTGTTTAAGACATAATGGGGCAAACATTACTTCTTTAACATCCTCAGACATACAGATGTTTAATGAATGTACACTTTTAATTTGCTCTAAGTTCCTAAGAGGTAGAAGGCACAGAAGAAATGATCTAAAACTGGTTATCTACTGTTAGTGCGACATAGATATTTCTGGTAATGTGTCAGCTAGTTTATGCAATGCAATAAGTAGCCTCTCTGGGTGTTCTTTTTTTTTTTTCTCATTACTTAAACCTTTCAGAGCTTCTGGCTGTTCTTAAATACAGTTATATTAAACATTTCTAATTAGACAGTATAGTTTATTGACATTAAATTGGTGAGGAAGTTAACTTAGAAATCTTAATTCTGTATAGGACAAATTGTTTCGTTAGTGAAGTTCTTAATATATTCATTATACTATATAAGTTTGGAGATCAGATCCCCATGTGTGCTGTTCCCTAGAATCATAGAATCATTTGGTTGGAAAAGACCTTTAAGATCATTGGGTCCAACCGTACCTGTCCACTACTAAACCATGTCTCTAAGCACCTCGTCTACCCATCTTTTAAATACCTCCAGGGATGGGGACTTGACCACTTCCCTGGGTAGCCCCTTCCAGTGCCCGATAACCCTTTCAGTGAAGAAATTTTTCCTAATGTCCAGCCTAAACCTCCCCTAGCACCTCAGGCCATTTCCCCTCACCCTATCGTCCATTACCTGGGAGAAGAGACCGACAACCACCTCACTACAACCTCCTTTCAGGCAGTTGTAGAGGGCTATAAGGATAAAGCATAAATCAAATAGAATTTAAAAGTAGACCCTGCCCCATGGAGTTTGCAATCTTAAGTGTAATACAGGAGAAAACAAATTGATAACGACCATGAAGAAGCATTGAGGCAATACTAGTCAGCAAACAGAAAATGGTCACAGCTCTTTGGTCAAATTTGTTATGAATATTTTAGTTATTCATTGAAGAGTAGGTTTCTGAGAAACTCCTGAGTTGATTCCTTTAGTGAAGGTAAAAGGTGCAGGAGAGAAAGGCTAGATGTCTGTCTGTTACCTTCTGGGTAATTTGTCAATATATTCTGTAACTCTCTCCCATCAAGCTTGTTGTTTGGGAATAGTGTGAGGTGCAAAGAGCTGGTTCTGTCTGATAGGAGTTTAGGACAGACCTTGGATTATGCTGAAAAACTGAACATTTTGTATCTATTTATTCTACCTTTCATTTCAATAAATGTATTTTGATATCTTTTGATGTATTTTGAGGCTCTCTACTGTCATGCAACTCAATAGTGTAAGTTCAGCCTGCAAACTCTTCAAATTAAGGGTTGTTTTCTTCTAACTGTGCAGTTCTTGGTTCAACTGAGCCTCTGTCTAGATGAAGAACAATAGCAATAATTCAAAATAAGTACGTACTCTGAAGATGCTTTCAGATGTTCCATTTTTTAATGAGAAAGTGATGGAAAATGGCAGGAGGTTCAGAATACAATGGATCCACTATGCTTCCCTCATTGAACTTTTCTTCTTCTTCCCAAACCCCTCGGTGGTGATTCTGCAAGCATCGCAGCATAGGAATTGACCATTACTGGAGAGTAGCCCTGTTTGTTTACTAACAAGGCTCCATTGCCTGTGGGGGAAGCTGTGCCGAGACATGCTGTGCGGTGATCAGATTTCATCCAACAGAAGCGTCGGGTCCAAATGCAGGATTTGAAAACCAATAATAATTGTACAAGCAGGTAGCTGAAATGTCTCTCTGCCCAATGCTCTCTCTGAAGAGCTGTATGTGCAGTACCAGCATGAGCAATGGACTTTTGTCTAGTCCTGGCTCCAGCTCCGATCTACACATCTGGGTGCTGTCATTATGGCAGCCACTGAGGCTGTGACGGTATTCAGTGCACACCGGAGGACAGCAGTGAGGCTGTACAGGAAAATGTCAGTGCTGCAGATTTACCTTCTCCCCCGCAACCCCTGCTTAAAAAAAAAATAAATAAATCTGCGAAGATGCTTCCTCAGGAAGCCTTTGCACAGTCGTGTATAACTTGACACCACATGATTAAGAAAAAATTAAGTGCCACTAAACGCTGTTTTAAAATTAAGACTCAGCATGGACATTCCAACTACAGCTATACTTCAGTAGTTCCATCTGTATTTAGTCGCAGCACATTGGCAATAGGACTGAAACCTATTAACGCTCGTGAAGTACTGTGTTCATGTTCTTTCACTTGAAAATATAAATGCAATGCCAGGCAAAGTAAAGTTGAAAAAGTTATCCTTTATCTTCTCAAACCAATGGCAAAAAAAGTCCTAATCTAATTTAGTTTGCATGAGTGTATCATATATTTTGGTCTCCCTAGAAAATGACTGTTCCTCATTTTTCTCCAGCTGTAAGTAATATGACTTAAATAGCTCAGTGAAGCAGCTCTATTATTTACTGGTCAAAAAACATTACAAATGATTGAAGGGGTTTTATGAAAGAGGTGGCTGAGAATTGTTCTCATTTGCTTCCAATTGAAAATTTAATGTTTGTGGGATATTGCAGGGGCAATGTAAATCCATAGGCACACAGAAATTCTGAAAAATTATAATTTTTTTTATTGTTTACATTTTTCTGGTTTTCTCAGGTTTGCAAGCATTTAGTATATTTAAAACACGTGAGTTTTTCAGAATTGATTTTTGCATGCTGGATTTGAGGTGCTTCTTAAACAGGTATTGATTTTTAGACACTGCTTACTGTCCTGATTGAAACCAAACCTGTCGGAACAGCCCTAAACCATACAATGAAGGACGAGACAGGAGCGTCCGGCAGGTCTCCAGAACCACAGAGTTTGTTGTTAGCAAGGTGCTTCACCCACTCTGATTTCCCCCACACAAAGGGGAGAGGAATGCAGACAATAAACCTTTTGAGATTCAAGAAAATACCTTTGCATGGCACCTCAGAAAACCTTAAGCCATGTTTCACATTTTCTTCTAATGAAAGCACAGAGAGATTTGACTGACAAAGTCAACTTGAAGCCTAGTCAGTTCATCTCATACATTGCAGGTAGAATTGAATCTTATTAAAAGTTATGTAGCACCACGTTTAAAACCTTTCGTGTGAAAGACAAGTGCAGTGCTGAGCAATACGGAAGGCATAACATTGATGAAGCCTACTTGTGATCCCTCCTGCTAGTTTTTGTCAGTTTTTACCCCATTTCCCTGTGTCAGATACTGAATTTCCCACTCTCACTCCCTGATGAAATGAACTTGTTCAAACACCAGGTTTACCTTTACCTGTTCTTTAATCTTATTCGCTTAAGTGAGTCATGAACACACTGTTTGACTAGGGCCCTATTGCTAAGACTGACTGCCAGGAGAGAAATACTGAAACTGTCTATGCCGGATGTTCTGCCTCCCAGAATCCCCCTGGCCAGAGCAGGCTCAGTGCTGAATTCAGACCAGGTCACTTGGGTCTTTGTCTGGTTGAGTCCTGCAAACCTCCAGGGATGGAGATTCCACAACCTCATCTGAAAGCTCTCATGAAACCTGCTTTCTGAAGGCAGTCTGTGTTGGAGCAGTAGGAAATAAATCCCTTGTTTTCTTTCAATTATGGTATTGCCAGGTGTTATCTGAAACAATACTATGGGAAAAAAAAAAAGATATCTAGCGTTATTTAAAAATTGACAGTATCACCTTAAAATGATTATTTTCTAAATGTTTTATATGAGTGCTGTGGAACAGTAACACATGCACATACTCTTCCAGCTGTACAGTAAAATTTATGAACCTCACACTTCTGGCACCACTGGTATCACTGTAAGGACAACAGTTTTGCAAGAACAGTATTTGTATTGTGGTATGTTGTGGATCTGTTAAGTTGAAAAAGGTTAGAAGACATGGAAGGGTTGTTTTTTTAAAAAAAAAAAAAACAGCAAAAGCTTTTAATTTGACTTCATCTTTTTATTTTTAAGCACATAAGATCATACTTACATATGCTTTTTAAATATCCCTAAAGGATATATTTTTTACTGTCTGCAGCATTATCTTTAAGAGAAATTCATTGCTGAAAGCTGTTCATCTTGGATGAGACCTTTTGATTGCAGAGGAAGTTGGGAATCTGTCTTGAAGTTGCTTTCCTTTCTTTATCATGCTGTCCATCAGTGAAGCTCAAGTCCATGCAGTTGACTTTTTTCTGACACAATCCACCCAAATTAGCTTTTTTTCTTTTTGCTGTCTTTTGTCAAGTCAGCTGCTGGCTCCTACCACACTGTCCCTTAGCTCAGTTATTCCACCCCTGTTCCTAACTGCATTATTCAGAGTCAGCCACAGTTGGCCAAGGAAATTATGAAAAATTCTTGTGATCATGTGAACTTCCTCAGCTGCAAGTGATGACTCTGCTTCATATCTGCCGTCTTCTTGCTCTAGCAGCATTGCTTCTGAATCTCATTGATAAGCATCTCAGTTACCTTTTAATCACTTTTAACATCAAACTCTCCCCTGCTCCTCCAGTGCTCTCTATAATTTTCTGCTCCAACTGTTCATCTCCCTCTTTTGCCTCCATAGCTCTGTACTCTCACTGCTTTTTGTCACTCCTTCCCCTATTTTATCTTCTCCATTATCTGTTTTCTAGTCTCTAGCTCTCCCCAGATTCGTTTTAAGAATGGTTCATGCATATTCAAGAACTGAGGAGTGATCAGCCTGGGGCAGATAGAAGGTCTGTGTCTTACCCTGTCTTGTCTCTGACAATAACCAAAGTTTTGGCTCCCCTGTCCAAAAAACACACAGAAAAAAAAAAATCAACCCCCAAGCTTTCTTTTCTGATTATTTCTTCTTAAAGACTCCTTAAATGTGCTACCCAGAGCAATTACCTGAAGCTCCTCTCTTTGACCCCACTCTTTCTTTAAGGAAAACTCATGATAGAATCCATGATGGTGAAATTTTGCTTTGCACTCTGTCCTTTCCAGAAGTATCAGAGTCCATCCCTCCAGAAATGCATCACTCTGTGAGTTGAGCTACAGGAGAGAGACCCTTGATGGCTGCAGAACTGTGTGACCCTATGATAACAAACCACTTTGAATGGAAACTTTAGGTTTGTGGTTTTGAGAAGCAAATATAAATGAAGAAGGTCCTTTTAGGAGTGACATGAACTGAATTAAATGTCCCCCTTTTTAAGGGCTGCAAACTCAAATCCTGCCCTTATGATGCACTATTGCATTTTTTTTCTCTGAGTGACCCAGCTGGAGTCTTGCCTTTTCCTCACTAGTCTGCCAAGGAACCTTTGTGCTGAATCACTGACTGTTTCTACTGTAATTGGCTTGGACTTCTAGGGTGAGGGGTGTGCTGAATACTTCTCCTTTTTGCCTGCTAATTGTTTTCCGTGCCTCATGGGGCATTTTCTTGAGATTTTCAGTGCTCCTGTAATATTTGATTTGGAGCTGGATGTGTAGCAAAATGAAAATTGTTTCAATTTGATTAATTCCTTAAATGTTGCTTGTCAGTTTAAGGAAATTTTGAGCAGTTTTTCTTCTTGCTGAGGAGTGAGTTTTAGACTATCTTAAGACTTCCTGTAGGTAACCAAATGTCAAAAAAATCCTCAACCATTTTTCCTCACAGTTATTTCAGCCAAGATTTGTGTTTATCCCTTTATTGGTCCTTTTAGAATAAACAAGAAATAATGGAGTATTTGTGCTTACATTGCCCTATTCCCTACTTCCCAGGCAAATCAAGGGTGTCTCTCAGCAGCAGAAGGATGAGGCAGAGTTGTGATTGCAACCATTCTGTGGGGGAGCAGGAAGGTGATAGGAACCAGTCTGCTGGCTTTTTCATTAAGAGCTGTATTGCAGTTGTACTGCTCTTTCTGCAGCAAAAATCAGAATCTTTAGCAGATGGGTCAGTGCTAAAGTAAACTTTGCATTGAGGAATTGTTTCCACAAGGGTACGTGATATCGCTGTAGGCATGCATGTGTGTGTGTGAGTGTGTGTACTAACACACTTGCTAACTAGAACTACAGCAGCCAAAGGATGGGTTTGGTTTAGAGAAGGGAGGCAGAAATGCAGGCCTAGCTGAAGGAGACAGGCACATAAGTGTGGCTGTTCTATGAATACGGCAAACCTTTCTGTTACAGATGGAATGGTGGGCATCACCCACTTCGTGGGGAGAAGAGGACTAAGGGCAGAAAAATACCAGAAGCCTGTGTGACCTCACTTGCTCACCTGAAAAATCGATCCATGTGTGATTTGATGCAGTAGAAAAGCAAATCTTTTATGGAGATGGGCATAAAAAGTAGCACTGAAATGCCTGCTGCAGTGGGGTTAGAAAAAACAAGGCTCCCTTGGTCTCAAGTCCCATCAGGTTTGGCCTCAGTTCTCTCACCACTTGTACTGCCTTTAAACTCCAGGATGCCTTCTTCTTAGAAAAGTTTTACATGTTTTCTTAGGAGTGTGTCTTGTGAATGTCAACCTGAGAACATCCAATTGCTTCAAAGTGTATTTCCTTGAGAACAACTCACATGCAAAAAAAAAAAAAAAAAAAAAAAAAAAGCAAGTGTTGTCTGATAAAGGAAATCCTTCACTATTCATAAAATATTTGGGTTATTTGAGAAAAGAGGAAATTGCTAAGGATTAGGTTTACAGCACATGAGCATGTCTCAGAAGTGCTACTCTGTAAAGCTTGTCAAGGAAAAAAAAAGGGAAAATAAATCCCAGTAGGCTTCCAGAGTTTTGCATCCTGTAGTTTATTACATTTGTCAGTAAAAACAGCAAGGATTATGGAAGTAGATTTATTAATTTTATGAAATCCTGGCACGAAGGATTGGTGGCCCTCTGGTAGAAAATGAAGTGGAAGTATTTTGCGAAAGACAGACATTGTGTACTTGCAGTGAAAAGTTATTATTGCAGCAAACCTGTTGCAAATAAATCGTTGTAGCAAATCCCTTGGAAGTTACTTGCCTTAAAGTCGATGGGATTATGTTTTATGTCTCCTTGTGTAAAGGAAGATACTTGGTTTCAATGGGTGTTCAAATTCCTTGGGGCAGCATACAGAATTAGAACAGCTAATCATAACGAGTTTGGAAAAGTTTCCTGTTGGTGTTTTAGCATTTGTTATTAATGCCTTAAAGGCACATGCTCTGCTAGAACGAAGGTTCATTTTCTCTACTTTCAGTATCTCATCCTTTGTACAAGGTGTCTTTTTTCAAAATACTTGATCATTTCCAGGATCTGTCATCCATATGTTGAGAGGAAACTGAGACAAGGACAGTAAGTTGTGCTAAAAAAAGGTGTTAATTGAAACATGATGATTAGACTGTTTATAAACATGATCTGTTTTTCACTTCAAGGCAGAGTCCATCTTGTATGACAGACAAAAATACTGCTATTGAGATCTGAATTGCTAAAAGCCTTTTCTCAAAGTTCTTAAGTCATATCCATCTGAAAGCAGTTGTAGGCTACTTGCGTGAAAACTCTTCAAGGACTCTGTTCTGGTCTGGTAGGTAGGCAGTAGGCAGGTACCTGACTAGATACCTGCATCCCAGAGATAGCAGTTTCACTTGTCTCTAAATCTTTTAACACTTTCAGTGTGTTTAGGTAATAAAGTTCCATTTTCTCTTAGAAGTGTGTTTCTACAGGAGGAAGTTAATGCCTTCTGGGCCATGTCACAGAAGCTGAAAAAGCAGCCTTGCTTTTCTCTTCCTTTTAAGTAAAGTGTCCGTGCTGGTATTGCAGCACGCCCTTAGTAATCGTAGCAGTCTATTTCATTTTTGTCTCAAGTAGTAATTACTTTAACTCACACAAAATTAAAAAGTAAGTTTGACTTTTCCTTTGTACCAAAGCTTAAATTTTCTGCATAAATTTAATTGGAAAATACAGCTCCTATTTGCCTAAGACACTTCAATGGGTCTATTACCATTGCATCAAAACGTATATACATATGTATACAATATACAAAATCATAAACCTTAACATCTTGAGAACAACTTAAGAACTATTATCCATGTTTCACAGGGACAAAGAACAATTTCCCTAAGTTCACAATAAATGAGTTTCATCTACTGCAGTCCTTGAGTACCTACTCATCACTGGGCCATCCTTTCCTCATTGCAGAAGAGCAATGACATGTTCCAGGCTCTGGTCTCTCACTGCCTCTTCCCCTGCTCTTTATGTCTGGTCTCCATGAGTCTGTTCTCTGCAACCCAAGGACCTTCACAGCTCACAGATCCAGCTGGCTAAACATTCCCACTCTCTGTGATCTGGACTCTCATTGTCCCTTGCTCTCTCCTGCCCTAGTTTCTTTTGAAAAGAGAGGTGGTAGCAGTGGGAAAGAGAAAATGCCATGCCCAGCCAGATACCTGATTGTGGCCAGTAAGGAGATGTGGACTGAAGGGGACACACACCATGAAGGGAACATGCCCACTAAGGGTAAAGTTCTCAAGTCGGTTGCAGCCAAGCATATTGGCATGCATCATAGAAAAGGTTGTTCTAAGGAAAGTTTAACAGTCATAGTGGTTATAACACTGTAGCTTCTGCCCTACAACTTCAGTGTTCCATGCAAGGCACCTAGGTCTTCACAATATCCTAAGAGTTAAGTCAGCAAATACCATTGTCACTGTATTACAGCTGAGGAGACTGGGTCATTTAAGCACATACTGAGATGGTTTGCTGGATCACAACCACATAGAGTAACTACTTTGTGTAAAGCTGTATAGCAAGTTAGCAAAAGTGCTAGAATTTTTGGCTCTGCACCCAATGGTTGTTCCCCATCAGATTTGTGTTGGAAATGTCAAAGATGTTGTTTTATAAGGGGTCAGGCTTTTGTTAGAAGGAAGCAACCAGAAACCACGTGTCTGCTTTCATTAATTCTATCCTCCATGTGAACAGTAAGCATCTGAAAACCTCACAGTCTTATTAATGGAAGTGACTGTATGTGTACTATGTAAATATATATATGTTGTAAACATCTCATTGTATGAATGCAACTACATATGCATCTATATAATATCAGTATATCTGTACGTATAAATAGGATGCTCATCCACATGTAAGTGGTTGAAATGGAAATCTAGATGTTCTGGTATGGAATTTATTTCTTCTCCAAACTGTGTTTGAAATTTGTACCACTAATGAATGTGAAATACTGATGGTTACACTGGAAGTGCAAGACTAACAACTGATAGTGAGTTCATCACATCAGAAACATTGTTTTCCACAAGTGCTCATTCTTACGCACAATGTGTTACAATTCTGTAGGGTTTTTCTTCCCTCCTTTTCCTCTTTTTTAACAATTCTAAAGAGCATGTTACTATATCACAGACAGTATTTGATTTGCACTTAAGGGAAATATCACACCTTGCAGTTCAGTCTTCTAATAAACCTCAGACCTTCTCTGTTTCTATCACTTAATTTAAAATTTCCGAATCTTGGGAAGAGGCTGATTTCAATGTATTCCCATTCCTATGCTACAGTGCTATAGTGCAGTCAAAGAATTTTTCCACGTGATAATAGTGCTATTGTTACTGTTGATTTTGACATATCTGGATCAAGATTCAGATGTGGATGAACATAAGCAGTTTTTCTAAAAGCTTAATAGCATTTTCTTCCTTTATTTTCCCACATTCACTGTTGCTCTCTCCTTTCCCCCTTCTTTTTCCTTCCTTTCCTAAGAGCTTTCTTGTAACTATAGTTTCTGCCTGAAAGGTTACTGTTAACTGTGGCGCTAGCTTGTAATGAAAATAGCACATTATTTGTGTCTCTTCATTGTGATTTTTATCCAGAAATAACAAAGGAAAGAATTTAAGTGATCAGTGGTTTACCTTCCCCAGGTTATCAGTTTGTGGCCTCCCAGAACAGGACCTTACTTCTAAAATGTTCAGAAAATCTTAAAGATAGTCCAGATTCACCAAAATATGTTGGTTCCTAAATCCATTCTGCAATCCTTTACATTGATTTTACACTGTGCTTAAAGGATTGAATATTTGTTAAATCTGGTCCTAAATCTTTTATTTGAAAGCAGCACTATTTATGGTCTTTAATTAAATGCAGTGGATAGTGAGAGTCAAAGCTTAATTTTAAAATTGGGATCTGAATCCTGTTAAACACTGTTCAAGTTGTAAAATACACCTTAGTATGAATGGGAATAAGGAAATCATCCTCTGCTTTACTTAAAATTGGTGAGCACTAACGTGATTTTCCTTTCTGTCTTTCTCAGTCTAAAAACATCTAACGTGACCAGCTTCTGTGAAACTTGTGGGTTTGCCTGTACACAGATGTAAGGATTATTTGCGTGCTGTCATTTGCCATTGATTTCAACAGCAGTTTCCACATGTCACGGAAAGCACACCATATACAGCAGATGAGTGTTCTTCATGTATGCTGTGTCTTTAAACCAAGCAGGACAATTATTTTAATAGAATTTGGACTGACATTGTATAGCATTTTCAAAAGGATTCAGAAGGCTTTACCAAAGAGGACAGCTACAGCACAAAACCACTAATTAAGATTAACTTTCCAAAGTTGATAAGTGATTTGGTTTTGGTTACCCAGCTGAAGATGCATTAAAGACTGAGCTTCAGAGAGTGCACTTTCTTTAAATTAGGACTACCACAAGCAGCTCAGATCCAAAAGTAAAAGCATCCTGAGTTCCTGCTCAGACATTTGTGAAAACTGTGGCTTTATTTCTCCCTAGTCATGTTATGAGTCAAAGATGGTTGGGAATAGAGAGGAAAGCTCACCTGGATTAACTTGCCATAGGGCCACACTTAAGAAGCTGAGTATCTAGACTTTTTACATAAAAGAGTCCACTCTTGTTGGTTGACCTAGGACAATCAGTAAAGATGCTGTGGTCATGTCTTTCCTCCAAGTCACCCCAAAAACCAGCATTTGGATTTCTCTGATGAGAAAGGCTGTGTCTCATATCCAGTACAGAAGTCAGTGGTACCCTAAGATCGCTGTCGCACATACATAAATGACATAGTTTCACTGAAAGTTCTAAATAATGCAAAATTACATAAGTCCACCCTATTTGATTTCTTTATCTGAATCTGTTTGTAGCTTTGTTTGTAGTCGGCCTCTAAGAAGACTGGTTAACCCAGACACAGAAATTACAAAAATTTTCTCTATATATTAAACTGGCATTACATCTTTCAGCATGAATTCAGGTTCTGCTAGCACTTTTAGGAGTCATTAGTGCTTTGCTGAATTTTCCCACACCTGCTTAAAATATGTTGGTTGCAGTGCATCTGCAAAGTGGGGCTACTTGGCTTATCGTTAAGGATAAATCCCAGCTGTGGAGGTCTAACAAATCCAGAGGAAGAATTTGGTAAATATGTTCTATTTAGTCAGAAGCGCTTGCTAATCTTTCTTTCTGTCTTGAGTATTGCTTCCACTGAACAATGCGCAACTGGTCAGCTTATGAAAGAAATAGATGAGGGAGTACACTGTATAATGAAGGAACTGGAAAAATGTGAACAGTGAAGAATATCAAGCATTCAGCATATTCAATATTTAAGGTCAATAGAAGGTTTTGGAGAAGGAGTGAGGGAGAATAGGTCTTGGGGTTCAATGGAAAGTGCTGTGGGGAGTTGTGGGCTTTGGGAACAAGAAAGAGCATTGAAGGTTGATGAGTAATTGAGCTACATGGGATATATTATCTCATGGTGTATTAAGTTTCTTGTGGTGATTATCCTCAGGATATTAGAGTAGGCGTTGGTTAATGGGAGACTAGGGAGAGGGATTTGGGAAGAACAGGGGAGTATGCATAAGAGGAGGGTGGGATACTGGAGCTAGATGGTGAATTCTTAGAGGCTGGGAAAGTGTCGTGGGGAAATATGGGATGTTCCTGCTGTATTCTCATACTCCTTCAAGAGCATCTACTTTTGAGCATTGTCAGAGAGTGGTCTAGTGTACTGAGCCACTATGGATGTTTCTCTGCTTTTATGTTAGCTTTTATAGTCTCTGTGAAAGGGCAAAGGTCTTCCCAGGTGCGGTTAGTTGGCAAAGGAGAGCAAAGAGTAGTGCCAAGCTGAGAAATATGGAAGTAGCTTAGTTGGAAAGGCAGGCCTCGCTGTGGTAACAGGAGATTGGTTAGGCCACCTTAGGATAAGGGCAGAGAGGAGTTAGAAGGTGGTAGGAGGAGAAGCTTAGGATGGGAATCCCTAGCTTCTGCTCTAGAATCCTTAATCCCCTGTTCTAGAAGAATTGTGTTTTCCCAAAGACAAATCTGTTTTTCTGAACTCCTGAGCTTAAAAAGCATCTATTGCCCCAGCCCACTGCATATCTCACCCTGCGCCATTCTCCCCACCCCCACCCCCCCTTCACCCAGCTAACTTTGCTCTTAGGTTTGCTAATGCTTTCTGGCATGGGGATTTGGTTCAAATATTGCAAAATATAGTGGAGAGCTCTTGACTGGGTGGTACTGCCTGTGATGTCTCATGGTTGCACTGCAACCACAACCATAAAAATTAGATTAAAACAAGTAACTTCGTCTAATCACCTAGCTTTTCTTGAAAAGTGTGGTTGTCTCCAGCATTTTCAGTACATTTTAACAGTACGGGAAGTTTAGTATTTTGTTAGCAAGATGGCTTTTGACTGGAGAGCCCTAAGAAGATGAGATGCAAGCAGAATAATTTCTGAAAGATTTCCTCCACATTTGTGTCTGGCAGTCTGGTATCTGCCCCCGCTAGAAACCATGGGAAGAGAAGACGCTGGGGGCCAGCTGTTTCTAGCAACTTGCCAATGGGGTCTGTGTCACCTCAATGATGTCAGTCATTCACCTCAGGGAATAGTAAATAATCTGCACATCCTCAGAAATGAGAGATATTATAGTGAAATGTTGTATACAGAGTTGTACTTTAGATTTATAGAGTATCAAATCTCTGTGTGTTTGTAAAATAAAGCAATCCTTAGACACTTAACCAAAATCATAGTTCATTTTTCAGCTTTAAGTTTGTGTGCTACTTATTTGGAGAAGGTGCAGAATTCATTACATTCAGCCCAATTGTCTCTGCCTTCAAAGAGGAACTAAACCAGGCTAAGTAGTACTGGAGCCACTAAAATCTCAATAATACTTTTTGATAGCTAGTTATTATTTAATTTTAATTGAATTACATTGCACAGACATAGTTCAATAGAGAACCTAAATATCCCAGTCAAGATCAGGGCTGTGATGTTCAAGGATTTGCAGACAGAAACTACCATGTGTTTTCTACCACATGATGGGAAACAGTTTCCACCCAAGAGTTAGCTAAGAGTTTAATCCTGCAATTAGTATGCTCTCTGCCCAGAAACTATCACTTGCAGCACAGCAAGACAGATGGATTTCGGATTAGAAAGAAAACTCTCCCACAACAGAGTAATGCACAATTTATCAGATATAACCTGGGACAGTGGTTCATACTCCTCTGAAGGAGCTCTGGGAGACAGGATATCAGAAAGTTATTATTTGTATTTCATTCCAATACAAAGTGGGGCCCGTTGTGTCAGACATTGTATAAACAAATAGTAAGAGATGACTCCAGTCCCTAACATTTTATAATCTAAATAGGCAAGGCTAACACAACTGTACAGGAAATACAAGGATATGGCAAGGGAACATGATTTCCCTGTGATCACAGAGTTGATTGGTGATAGAACAAGGAGCCAAACCCAACTGTTTGGATTCCCAGCTCTGCAGTCTGTACTACGATTGACCTTACTATTAGATGATTATTAGTTTCTTCTGATGAATTTCTTATATATTTTCACCATTTTCTTTTGTATTTGATGTTATTTGTTTGTCAAAATTGCAGTACAGAGAATAAGCCCCAGGAGGAGCAGGAAGCTCATTACCCTAACTTACATGAAAAAGAACAAAGCAGCAATAGATCTATAACCAAGGTAGATTTAAAAGTTTGTATGTCATAGGAAGCAGTTCTTCTTGTAAATATATATATATGTATATAAATTAAAAAATTATACCATCAAGGATTAAGCAAAAATAGCAGCTGGCTTTGAAATTAATGAATATAATCTGTAACAGGTACATATATAACGCATGAAGTAATTCCTGGCATTCTTTGGTTGATACAGTATCTGAAAGTTAGGGAGAAAACATTAGAATCCAGGAAAGCTACACAAAGTATTTTATTTTATGATTTTTTTTCCTGCAAGTGGATGAACAAGCATTACAAACATGCCCTACACCTGTAAGATCTAGCTAAATGGCAGGTAACCAGGGAATATTCTGTGTTTTAAAATGAAATCTGCACATTGAATCAGGCAAAGAACAGCTGGCTTAGAAATCAGCCTGAGAATCAGAATAATCTATGAAAGGTATTTATGTTAGCATTAAACATTTTTGCATGCTGTCAGTGCAGAAGATAGCCTCTGAGCTTTGCGGATTAAGGAAGTGGCTGGTGTGACTTTCTGGAATTGGGTTGCCTTGTTAAGAATGGAAAACTCAATTAAAATTTAGTTATGAGAAAGCTATGTGAGCCCTTGTGATTTACTGCTGCGCAATGCGGATTCATATTTTAAAAGGCAGAGTTTTCAGTCTAATTTGTGTCAAGTTATTAAGGAGTAAGTTTATGGTTGTTTCTGCAGCGTGTCATTGCTTTTTGAGCAAGAGCTATATGCATGTGTATCTGATAAGCAATAGAAAGGCAAATGAAGATAAAAAGAACCTATTCTTTAATAGCCAAATACAAATACACTTGGAAGACTAACTAAAGCACAATCTAGGGAGATGCTTTCCTGGATATAAGAAACAACTGATGATTAGACTTTGTTAAATGTGTTCAGGAGCAATTAATCTACCAGCACCAAGGCAGAACAGGCATTTGCTTACCACAGCATCTCTACTCTAATGTTAGGATGTGAATCCCATTTTTTTCACAAACTGGCGTTGACACAGCTACTTTGCATCCACACTTCTAAGTATGTCATTGCAAACGGAGTGTGGATTTTGCTTGAGATTATGCCTGTACAAAATCATTTGCATTAACTCAAATTACGAAATTGTAAGAGAAAATTAACTAAAATCAGATTAACCAAAAAGCTAAAATTAAATGGAAACAAAAACTCTTAGTATGGAACAAAAGTGCCCACACACAGACTTGCTCCAAAATAACTAATTGTATGAAGTAAAACCAACTGTTATTTTGGTTCCATTTATTTTGTGCAGAGAAGCCCTAGGACCTCTGGCAATTAGAATATAATTGTTCTTGTGATGCAAATATTTACAACTGCTCAAAGGCCCTTTTAAATTGCCAGTGCAGTGTAAAGTAGACACGGCGCTGCTGAAAATGAGGCCAGAGATAGCGAGGCCAGAGGCAGCATGGCCCTTCATATTTTATAAAGATTTTTAGGAGACAGCACTTGCCAATCGTATGAGGTAAAAGAAAGGAGAGGAGAGGTCGAAGGGTTTGCAGCGAAAAAGCAGATTGTGGAAAGCAGGAGAAAAACAGTAAATGAAAACCCACAAGTACAAATGGCAAAGGATCAAAGGTGAGGGGCTGTGTAGGAGGGAGGTGCTACTGATGCTCCCAGACATTCAGGGATGGAAAAATTCCATTAAAACTAAGCACCTGCTGCTTAAGATTAGGGCTTCAAAATTACAAACCATGTCAGTAAAAGCATTTTGCTTTGCAGTTTAAAGGAGAGCTAAAGGAAACAGCCGACGTATTAGGAGGTGGAAAAAGAGAGAATGGGGAAATATTTTAATGAAACTGATCTGCGCACATTTAAGATGGGATATTGCTTAGGCATGGCTGGTTTCAATCTGATTTTAATTTTTGTTCCGCAGCTTTTCAGCTGTCTTCTTGAGCAAAAGAGACTTCTTAGTTTAGTTTAGTAAGGGGATAGGCAACCAAGTTTTGGATGGCTTCCTAACCTTGTGCCTCATTCCTCTTCATGGGTGTGTCTGACTCTTAAATTTCTGTTTCTTAATCCTACTCTAGTCTTTGTGGGCGAGGAGAGATGATTTCTGACTCTTGCCCGTTGTCGGGTAGAATGCAACACTGAAATCCCTTCTGACAGAGCAAAGGCTGCAAATGTTAGAAACCACAAGAACTTAGATACAGAACCAGCCTATACTTAACTGACATAGACACGCTCGCATTGGCATGCCCGCACAACCCAACACCAAACTGAAGGCTGCTCGGTTTGAAACGGCTGTTTCTCCTGCCCCATACTGCTTTGATATTTGCAAGTCGATGAGCTGAATATCACATGTCAGGGATTGGCAGCAGACAATGGAAAGCCAAAGCGCCGTTCCCAGTCCTTCACACTGAGACAGATTTGATCAAATTGTCACTTATAAATCGGTGGAAAAAACCCAGCCTAATCTGCAGTGTGCCCTCTCTCTAGTCCCTCTCCCAGACTCCAATTTAAGCACTCTGTTTCCCTTTAAAGAACTTAAGATTAACCTGATGATTGCTTTTAAATAGGAACTAGGAAAAAAGAAGTCGCTAAAAGGAGTTATATGTCTAGCGTTTTACTTTCCCCTGCTCAATGAAGCGATATTCGCTCTTCTTCTTGTCTACTTTGAATACCAGATGTCTCTGCGCAGTCAAATTGAGACATCCTGAAAGAGAAAGATTTTCAGATGTCCTCAGCTTTTTCTGGAAACTGGGCCCCTTTAAAGATGTCTCAAGTATGACACTCAAAAACAGAGTCGTCCCAGATTGCACAGTGCTTTTCGAAACTCAGCCAGCATTTTTAGTAGCCTATGCCTCAAGGAGTCTGGGCACCTTACCCAAAAAGAGCTAAAAATGTAATTTGCAGTTCTTCAAGTAATCCAAAACAAAGTATCAAATCCCTTCCCATCTTCCTTTGCCAGGGAAAGTCCCTGTGCACTGGAACTGGCCTCGTTCTGCTGCACAAGGGACAGCAGAAGTAAATGGAGGGTGGAGTGGGAGAGCTTTTGGAAGAATGATCAGGCTGTGCATAGTGCTCAGCCCTACTTAATCACAGATGCCTTGCTTGAGAATCGAGTTCCAAATATTTCCATGGTGCTCAAACATAGAGTTACCTGGCTGTCGTCTGTGCTGAAGAATTTCAACCACCAGAATTTCCTTGGCTGTGCTGCAGCTGATGGCTTTTTCCATTATTTTAATACTCACTCAGCAGATACTTACTTGGTGTGGGTCACTAACCAGGCAAGAAAGTATCGACCGACTGTTGAATTTTCCAAATGTGAAGGTTTATATGCCTGTGTATTGTGGCCACAGAGGAACAGCAGTCCAAAGTTGTGTAGAATAAATTTGCGTGGCAATACGCATTCAGCACATGACAGACACATGATCTGACATCTAAATATATGTCTGATCTTTGCCTTTTTATAACAATACACCCCTTTTGAGACTCAATCCTTTGGCCAAAACAAGGGATTGTTGAGGAAATATTAGTCAATGTAAAAGTCTTCAGAAGTGATTGAAAATAGTTCTGCTACAGGTGGAGGCAGCTTTCATTTCTCACTTTCTTTTTCTTAACAGGCTATGATGGATGTCGTAAGACATTAATCATCCTAAATAAATGAATAAATCATCTGTACGAATATACAGATGGGTTGTGGTGAGGTTAGGGAACTAAAGCAAAGCAATGCGATAGATTGCTGCTGTCATGACCCATTTGCCACCCAGCTCTCTTTCTATTCTGGCTACCAACTATTGCTGCCAAAGGAGCTGTTACAGTGGGGGTTAATACGACCTGTGGAACAGACACTGCTGGTTTTGAAAAGAGACTTAGAGAAGCATGGTTGGAGCCATCAGAAACAATCATCTTAACATAAATTCTCATTACGAGGTGCACTGAAAAGAGTTGCTCCACTCTTTGGAGGCATAAAAAGGGGACATCACAGAAAAACGCCTTTTCTTCTGTGCAATAATCTGTGCCCTGTTCTGATCGTCACACTTAGAGAAGAGTACAGAAATAACTAGACAAAGACTTCAAGGACAGGCTGCAGCAAAATGTTCCCTAGGAGCTGGAAGATCAGACCTATGAATCTCATCAGGGGGTTTGGGAGCGATAAACACATTTTCAAAAGTTGCTTAGGAGAATGTTTTGAATAGTCTTTCAAATTTGTGTTAAAAGAAGGCCCAAAGGTTTTTAATTTTTAGTTACTTCTACCAGTTGTTTAGAAGAAGCTTAAAGCCTCCTAGCCTGAAAAAGTGCCGCTTTAGCGAGTGAGAGATTAGAGAGAAAATTATACTCAGCCTTAGGATCAGGCTGTGTACATTCTTCAGTGTGCATTGTCGTGCATCCCTGAATTAAGAGGCTACAATCAACTCCAGGTATCCAGGCTTCAGCTGGTTGCCTGAAGAGTAAGGAAGAGCTCATCTGCTCCCACTCTGATGATGCACAGCTGGCCAAGAGCATTACTTTTGGGGTCTCTGAAGAGCCAAAGAATCTAACGTATCTCTGGAGACAGGACACAGGAAAGGACAAATTGGTGTACTGAAGAGATACAGACACTTTCTGGGTTGGCTGGCATGTCTTATTCCAACATGCAGGGTCACACTAACCACAAGGCATGGGACTTGGACATAGTTTTCACCAGGCTCAGCAGGAGGGCCCTGAGGAGCTTCTTGCCTTCCTGCGCAGCTGGGGGCATGATTCAGCTTCCAGGATCATGTGAGCATGTTGCAACTAGGCAATTCTCTGTCCCTACAAGAGTCTCACTTCAGGTAGCCTTTTGATTTTTCTTGTTCCGTGCTCGGAGTGTACTTCTCACCAATTACTCTCCTTAAAATACAGTAATTAAGGCCTTTGGGTTTACCGTAAAGATGTCAACGTGAAACAATATGTGGCTTGACCTCATAAGTATCAGAGGAGGCTCAGGTAGGCCACCTTAACCCCAGCCCTGTTGTGTGGAAACAGTTCTGCTTATGGGCATTTCAGAAATTCATATGTTTTATACCCAGAAGTAACCATTTTGATCATATAGTCTGACCTCCTGCGTAGCACAAGCCTCTCAGCTTCAGCCCGTAATTTCTACATTAGGTACACATCCTGTGGTTAACCCGCATCCTGTGGTGGATTATATATTGAGTTCTGTATTGATTAGATTATGACTTTACACAAATTATGTTTTTAGCTTGGATTTTCAGTAGTTTAGGCTTGCCTCTGTAGGTTTTTCCTTTTAGAGTTTTGCAGGGCTTCTCCCAGTTACTCATCTTTGCCACCTAGTTCTTCAGCTCCTTCTGGCATGAGCAATTTCTGTTAAACTAAAGTCTCTAACTTCCTTGCCTTGGGCTTGCACAGCCTGAGTACACCTTCCACAGTAGTGTAGAAAAGATGCCTAGAAGAAGTTGTTCCATGAACACTGGAACTAAATATTGTTTTCCTTTAGACTTCCATTGTTCATAAACCCTAGAAGTAAACCTTATGACAACCTGAACTTTCCTCATGTCCTTTATGCCTTGTCTCCCCAGTGAAGGACAGTACGTGCAAGGTGACTCTTAAAGAGCCATGTCTGTGCTTACTGACAAGTCATTTGCAGCCAAAAAGAATATATAACAGCTGAGTTCTTTGGGTTTTTTTAAATGTCATCAGGGCAGTAATTCAGGTGTCTGTCCTTCAGCAGTCACCAGTTTCCACAGCACTGGTAAGACCTTAATTTTCCTTGGGATTTGTACACTTTTGTCAAGATGGACAGGTTCAGAAGTTACTGCGTGTGGCGGGGACAAGGCAGACAAACAGATGATTAGAAAGACAGCACAGACACATAAATTTGTTTCCTTAGGAAATGGAGCTACAGATTATTACCTAGGGAATTTACAGTTCTTTAAAATTGCTACCTCTGGGTATTCTTACTAGTCATCTTCCTTCCTGTCTTTCTTTGAATCTTCTTTTAAGGTCTTTGGGGGTTCTGGGAAGGAGTGGGACCAAGTGAGTCTGTACAAAAAGTTAGGCCAAATTTTCAGCATTGTGAGGCGATACACGTGGGAAGCAGTAGACACCACCTTACTGCAACTTTCTTAAAGCTTTTTGGTGCCAGGAGTCCTCTCACAGAATTGCGTTATTCAAATGGTGTAATTATGCAGGATTACTCTCAAATATGCAACCGGAGTGACTGATAAATGATTTCCTTTACTCCAGCAGTCATGCGAGATTAATTAGGTACAGTTAGTATGGTGACACTTTGAAAATGTAAAGCGTTATATAAATGTTGAGTGGTATTTACACTGATTATATCCAGGATGTTGGTTGATAGGAAATACATAAAATGTTTTTTAATGCATTTCTGTATATGCAGCTTCAGGTAAGAAAGTACTTTTATAAATATGCCTGGCAAAGCATTTTAAGAATTACGAATGCCACCCATCTATGGCTGTCACATGTTTATGCTCTGCCTGTCAACTCATTCCCTTCGCAATGCTTCAGTTTTTACATTTTCAACTTTTGTGACGTTGGATGGTCCTCATAGCTCTCCCATGGCAGTGCGCGCTGGCCAAATGAGAAAAGGTAAACAGATGTTACTAGTATTGATACTATTTACTGCCCTACTGATTATACTGTTTACTACTACTACTTACTGATTTACTTACATCTGTGTTTGTATGGCACCTAGAACAAGGTTTACTTTTTTTTATTACCATCTGAAAAAGTTTGTGCATCCTCTCCACTCATAGTTACTCATTCCTACTCATCCTGCCAAAGTTTTCCACCCTCTCAGTTGTGCTGGATGCCAAGTGAACACTTTGCATGGCTGTGCTCTAAGTGGGGGAGGAAGTGGAAGCTGCAGCGAGGGAAGGAGGAGCAAGTCTTTGAATATTATCTCCTTAATTGCTTTGTTTCAAATCTATTACGAGTTGTTCTTAAAAGGCAAATCACCAGCTCTAATGTAATGCAAAAGGAAAGAATTTTTCTGAGCAATTAAATAGATTCTTGAAAAGTCCCCCAAGCTCCTAAACTTTCAGATCTGTGGTAAGAAATAGAAAAATGTGGGAGTTCCCCAGTTAAGATGGAATGGATCATTCATTCCGGAGATTTCCTTGAAGCCTGTGTGCACTACTCGTACTAGCAGGACTTTTTAATGAGCTTTTTTTGTCTGTGTGTACTTTCCTACTTTGTGTTTCATCAAGGGCAAAAAGCCTGGTGAAAGGCAGTGTAGCCAAGCTGGGCTGTGCTGCGTGTTCGGGCACCCCACCTTCCCAGCTGCAAATAACGGATTGGTAGAAGTCATGGCTGTACCAAAGGGAAGAGACCAGACTCTCAAAATGAAGTCTCCCTGGTCTAGTCCTAGTACCATATCCCTGCACACATCACTGCTAACGAGCAAGTATCCTTCATGGCAGCCATGAGGCCCCTCTTGCTGACTTACTCTATATTGTTTTCCTTTTCATTGCCTTAAAAGTCACTGCTCATTTCCTGTTGATCCTCCTCTAGGCCAGTTTCATAACCAGCCGATTACATGCGCCAAACACTTGGCCTGTAGCGTATATGGGATCTGGGTGCAAATGTATTGACTCTGGGCCATCGCTATTGACTGTTGATGATACTTCACTGGAATTGCAAAACTGTTATGTAGCAACACCATGTTATTGGAAGAGGCACAAGTGTTTGGTTTGTTTTCGTGTGATTCCTGCATGTATACAAACTATGCTGCGAGCTGGGGTAGAACTAACTAATGAGCGGTGTCGGGTTTCTCATTGCTCTTTTTTGCAAATGTAGACGATATGTTGCAAGCAGAATGTATACACATACATTAGCTCAAACTTCCCCTTTCTTTTCCTTGTCCCACTTGAATAATAACAAATAATCATGACTTCTCCCTGAGCTTGGCTGTCCCCAAGCCTGATTCCCTCTGCATAGTTTGAGAGTAAGATTGCTTCAATATGCTCTAACCTGTGCTATAGGAAAAGTGTATCCGGTGACTGCTGCACAGTGCTGCAGGGCTGCTATTTGTCAGGACAACGCAAAGTTTATTACCTTTATCCACTTTTATATACTCTGCTTTGCACCTTTAATATCATTCAAAGTCAACTTTAATTTCTGCTACTTGTAGAGTAAAACTGACTTTGCTTCTGCAGCCCCAAATCTCAGCAATGCCCAGTGACACATTGCAAAGACTGCTGCATGTTTCAGCTGTTTAGGGTGAATGTTCAAAGGCATTTCATTCTTGCAGGGCCCTTCCTGTGGACCCGTTTCAGTAGTTTTATCTCATTCTTGTACTTTGGTTTAATGTGTTCAGTATGTCTTAACATAATAGCTCAGTTTGATGCCTAGCAATACTATAGTAGACAGGCACCAAAGAAACAGAATTTATTATGATCTTGAGTTCAAGTACTGGGGAAGTCTTCATGGCACCTTGGTACAGTTGTCATTGTGGTTGCAACTGATAGAAATTTTGAATTATTTTTGCACTATTAACTATTGTACATTACATG
>NW_009259486.1:402313-432470 GCF_000687185.1 Egretta garzetta | reverse complement strand
TTCATGGCTGAATTGAATATAGTGTCCTGCTTTGCAGCCGGGATGCACAGGTGACTGCTATCTTACCTCCTCCAACCAGTAACCCTGCTTCTACCCCAGCAAAGGCCTGTTTTCAGCTGCAAGGCTCCCTGTAACTCACCCACATGCAAATGCTTCTGACCTTAATTAAAGCAGTTCACCTCCCTCTGCCTCAAGGGATGGTTTCCTCATAAGGCAGTTGTGTTTAATTAGCATTTGCATAGCATTCTGCTGGTTGCTCTCTGGGAGCGTTGTTCCGTAGGAGCGTGGGATTGCTGAAGCCTGACTGGCAAGCTTTGCACCCTCCTAATTGACACAGAAGCCAAGTAGAAGTTACACAAGGAAAGAACAGAGAATCGTTAATGATGGATCATTAGCAAGTAGCTCCTTTGAATGAATGTAGATAACTTTATAACTCTATCAAAGTGAAAAGTAGCATGATGAATTATGCATCAAACAATAAAAGCTCAAGGAAGACACTGGGTTTATAATTGCTGTGCAATTTTCTAGCATGCTCTAGTTTGTAAGATTAATTTCTTTGGGAAGTGTGAAGCATTCTATGCCTGTTGTACGCTTAATGTCAGTTTTGTTTTTCTCTCATTAGGGGTTTTATTCTGTGTCTTTTGAAATCACTGCAAAAACTCCCAGGGTCTAAGATACACAATTTTTATACTAGCAGAAATTTGCACAAGCAAGTGAAAAGTGTATAGCTGCTAAACTAGTTCATTTGAGGGTTTGCTGAGAGTTCTCAGATACACACACCTGAAATAAGATTGCATTATATCTATACATCATTATATTTTTTAATAGAAATTGCCTAATAGTTTTGTGGCTACATAGAGATTTATTAGTGTAGAAATTCAAAGGAACATTTTTGCTCTGAAATTATCTTCAGAAGCATTTCAATTGGCACAGATAGATCATTCCTGTGGCTTGCACTAGTGCCAGTTCCGCCCTCAGTTAGTCCTAGGAAGAGGAATTAATACAAATATTGCCCAGTGATGTCACCTGTCCCTTTAAAATATACTGATTCTCACTTGAGACTTCTGAAAATTGAACTGTGTGTGTTCAAAGTGAGTAGAATTAGAGGAATAAGTTTATAGAAAAGTTATCCCTGATGTGAGCTGTTTCTTAGCTTTCATGAATATTAGTGGGTGAAAGGGACTGAGAGATCATCTATTCCATCAGCAAGCCCTAGGGATCAGCCATAGAATCAGCTATGCTAGAATAATCCTTGTTCCTAAAGACCTGATCGATAAGAACTCCGCAGCCTCCTCACACGGCCTGAGTCAGCATTTTGCTACCCCAACCATTATAAAAGTTTATTTTCTAGTACCTAACTTCAGTTTCCTTTGTTGCAATTTAAATCATTTATTTCTCATTCATCATGGACATGAAAAAGGATTTACTTCCTCCTTGCGAAAAGGTCATGTGGATTATTTTGGTGGGTTGGGTTTTTTTTTGTTTTGGTGGTTATTTTTTACATTTTCTGAAGACAGCTTTGAAGACTTTTTTCCCTGGCCTTTCTCTTTAGGTCCGTGGCTCCACTTTGTTCAGTCTGTCATGTTTTCTCTGATCATTTTTATTGCTGTTGTGTAGAACCTCTTCAGGTGTTCTAGACGGCTGTGCCGTGGGGGCCCCACACCAGACACTGCTCCAGCTGTGACCTGCCAACTCTAACTAGAACAAAAAGATTATTTTATGTGTCCTGCAGGCTTCTCTCTTTTTTGTACACCCCTATATGACGCTTGCCTTTTTCACAACAGCGTGATGTTCTTGACTCATCTTCACTTTGCGATCTAGAATAACCCCTAGCTATGCCTACCTTGCTATTTGTCCCCTGCCCTGTATTTATATAATTCAATGTAGTTCCTTCCCCTTGACATTGTTGAATTTCACCCTGTTTTATCAGGCCATTTCTCCAGCATAGCCAGGTCACTGTGAAATCTGCTTCACAGTTTTAGCTTGAAGTCCTCAGAAACTTAAGCAGGTTTGATCTGAGTTCTATTAGCCAACCCACTAAAAATACATCAATTAGTGCTTCATCCTAAACAGATTCCTCTGGAGCTCACTTGAAATGTTATTCTATTTTAGAAGATCCAAGGTAGCAATTCTCTGAATAGGACTTCCCGCTCAGTGTTGCACCTGGCTTCATATTTACCTAGACCATATTTCGTGTTTAGTAAGTTTATGGAAAATAGCAGAGAATTTTCTATCTGTAAGCCAAATCTTGATCTGGCATCCTTGTGGTTGAAGTGTCATTTCACCTGATTTTAGGTACCTGAGTGGTAGAGGTCTGCATCTAAGGTACTTGTCTACCCTCTCCTTTATGGAGAAACATAGGTGATCACAATTCATCTGGCCAAGTTTAGTCACTTAGCAGTGTCTTAGAAGAACTGCACTGTAAGTGTGTCTTTTCACATGCAGCGACTCCAAAGGGAGTCTAAGCAACTAATAGGCTATTGGCATCTAAAGTTAGGTGGGATGTGTCTCACCTCTAGCCCTTCTCCTGGTAGAAAGACAAGAGAGATCAAGTGTACGCTATTTGTTCTAAGTAGATACACGATGGCTGTTACTCATCTCCTGACTACTTTTGTTGTGATTATTTATTCCAGTATTTAATGGAACTTGAAGATAAATGATTGGGTCTGCAGCTCCCCAATTCTACCTCCTCTCCCTTTTAAACACAGGAACTATACCTGACCTCTTCCAGGAGCATTCATCAGGAATGTACTTGAAAAAAAAATATTTTTCTAAGTACCCTTCATCTTGTTTGGTCCTGTTTGGAGGTATTAACCATTTGATTATAGTTGATGAAGATCATTGAAAAAAATGGCATATTTTGGCATGCTGCATGACCTTTGTCAGCATCTCTTCCCCAAATAAGTAGTAACTTCAAGTAGTGAACTTCCCTACTCACGACCTCTTGCTGTGCTTCATTTCTCTTGCTGGTTGATATCTTATTTCTTCAGAAATAAGTCAAACACTGTTCTGCCTATTAAAATGCTCTATGTATTCCTTTGAATTTCTAAGTAAAGCTGTAGTGTTATAGGCAAAGGCATGACCTCATATAACTTCTTCTGTAAATTCTTTTTGATGATATAATGAAGACCAGAACTGTGAATAGAGGAATCCTTTTGCCAGTTGTCCAAAGCATCAAAAGTTGTTGAATTTTGTATTAAAGATTTGTCCTCTATTTCTCTATAAAACAGTTAGTCTTTTTATGCATACACTGAGTGCATACCTCAGTTTTGATCCCAGAGTAAATGTGTGGCTCATTCTCTCTTCTGAGACTGATAGTAATGGTATAGCTACTTGTCTGCAGGGGACTACACTGAAATCTCTGTTCAGTTCACTACAGGATTGCTAAAAAGTGAGATCTGACTACCTGCAATAGACATAAAAGTCTTCGTATTGTTGCCAGCTTCCCTAAGTGATTTCCACCTTTGAAATTGTTCTTGCCAGAGTAAATAAACCATTGATGAGTTTCTCATAGCTACTGCTACCTATACTTTTGATAGAAAACATAGAACAACCCAGGAATATCTTTGCTGTGCATGATGTCATTTCTACATCACTGCGGGATAATGGACCACGCCATAGAGGTACTTGAGCTGCTAACTGGAGACGGTGCTTCCCATCGCCTGGGGCACTGCTCTGACATCAGTAACAGTGTCTTAACATGACATTTCATTGTGTTCTTATGGTTAAGCTGTGTCCTATTGTAGACTGTGGGGATTTCTGCACTGCATCCTGTTGTATGGGCTGGGCGTTGCCTGTGTCATTCAGGTGGCAGAGAGTGGTAGACCTGTGACATAATATGACTCGGAGCACCCCGATATAGATGTCACTGAGAACAAGGAGAAGACTTTCTTAACGTTGGGCGAATATTCAGCAATTCTGCATTTGGGTGAACTACTTAAAACTGGTTTATTGGTACATTATTGTGAACTGGGATTTTTCTTGTCTATAAGTCCAGAATATAACACTTCTGTGAAAAGACTTCTGTGAAAATGAGGTACTTTCCTTTAAACTAACATAGACACTTCAATATAAATATGGGCAGTAATTTTCAAAAATATTTTTCCTCCTGTCTGCTTTTTTTACAGGACCAGGTGTCAGATACAGTGAATTTGCTGTGTCACATCCCAAACCACCTCCGCTTGTTGGACAGCATACAGTGGAGATACTGAAGGGCATGCTGGGGTACGAGGATGATGCCATAGAAGAACTGCTCCGCACTGGTGCTGTGGCTCAGCATGAGGTCAGATAAGGAACATTAGCTACATTCCTTCACACTGAGTTCACGTTAGTTTGTCCTCTCTTTGCTCCCTTCAGCTCCCCTAATGGGACTCAAAGAGAAGACATAATTTAATTCCTAATTTTCTTCCATGTGTGTTTGTATGATTTTAACACTGTTGTATCAAATAAACAATCTCATACTGTCTGAGTGAAAGATTTTCTTGGGGTGAGTGGGAGTAAATATAATTATACAGTCCTGTGTGGCTACTCATTTTCTGTACTTCATATGGGAAATGGAGTTCTTATCATAATTACAGTAATTGCCTAAACGTTTGTCCCCAGAAAGACATAATGTTAGTGAAAAGAAGCAGAACCTTAAAAATCTGTAGACTAGACTCTCCACTTGCAGAAGGCTGCCTTGTACAATTATTTTAGTAAAAAATCACTTATGTACAAATTGGTGGTTGATCTGATTGATTTTGAACAGAATCATCAGTCATGAACTCTTTGTTCATCCCTATTTTAAATCATGAGTAGATTAACCATTGCAAAACTCACTTCTTTTCCCTGGTATTCCCAATTATCAATATGTCTTTATATTACATTGCATGGTCATGACAATCCCAGCACATTAGCAGAAATAAGCTGAAATTGGCACAATTCTTCAGTTATGAAACAAGCCTATTCCAAGAGTGGTTGAGAGACAAACTATGATTGAATAGTCTTTTGTAATTTTATTCAGAAAGGCCCAGGGTACTGTTAATTAAACATCGATCCACACAAAACTACATGCTGAATGTCAAATATCAGAATCTATCAGTCTTCTCAGTCTGGTTCTGTAGGTAGGTACTGATCCCTCTCTCTGACTGTAATTGCCATCCAAAGCACCTTTCACTATGGACAGGTTAAAATCTGTGTAAACCTTTTGACTCAGTCCCACCCCCATGATTAAAACACAGTGAGAGTTGACAAGCGTTCCTCAAATTTAGTAATACCATATCCTGCAGTAGGGTTGCTCTTAAGAGTAAGGCACCATTCATTGCAAGAAGGTGGAAGAATTTTACCCATGACAAATAGTAAGGAAAAGATTAAAGAAGAGCCATTTCTTCTCTAGAAACCAATTTGGCAGTACTTCACTCACAAAAGACATGCCACGCTCCTCTATCGAAGCATATAATTTACCGCTAAAGTAAACTCGGCGTATGGGAAGGGTCTAACCTTTGTTGTGTGCACCCTGGGAGTGAGGCAAAGCCTTTTTCTGTTCCTAGAACTGAATAAAAATAACTCAAATTGACACTCAACACATAACGTCCGCATTTCTCCCAGAGTATCGGAAACAGGCCTGGCATTATAACTAGCTTGTCACTTGTTTCCACTCTAACAAACAACATCCTCTGTATTGCATTTGAACTTCACAACTCTGCATTACCTTCTGGGGGAAGAAAAGAGGTTATTACATAATCAAATTGCAGTGGAACCCCACTGTGGTTTCTCATTTTTGAAGCCCAGTGTGTTTTGGTTCATTTGTTTGCTTGTTTTCTCTGTGGTTTTGTGTTCTTCTTTTTCAGATCGTCTTTTTTTTTTCTTTTTTTTTTTTTTTTTCTCTTGCACTGCATTCCTGGCACCAAACTCCATACTCCGTCCATGTGCTAAAGACATCATGAGATCCTGGAAGAGTGACTTCTTAAACAAATATAGAAATAAGTCTGAACTGAGAATAGGGACACCATGGGGGAAGAATTGAAACTGGATTGGAAGAGGTTTTGATATAGTCCACCTTCCTTTTAATCTAAGGGGAACATCCCCTTTTTAATGAGAAAAGCAGCAATTTGAATTCAGCTTCACATAAAATGGGTAATCTGGTGTTGAACTGAACTTTGTTTACTAATGAAAACCATTTAGCACTGTCAGATAACATTCATAAATAAATTTGTTGGGTTTACTTTATTAAGGGCTCTTTTATTCCCATCTCTAAGAATCACATACATAAGATATAGTAAAATATTGCTCAGTTTTGTTCAAGGATTTCTAAAAAATTATTTTTTTATGTGCTTTTCCAGGCAATGAAAATAGCTAATCACCACATCCTTAGCTGCAGTAAATTGGCAGAGCTTCTTTGACTGCAACGTAACAATGCTGGTTTAAATCAGCTGAATATTGGGCTATTAGCTCCATAATGTATTTCGTGCAGAGTTCACATGCAAACAGTGTTTCCCTCTCTTTTTCTTTTTTTAGTGTTTTCCTCTTCGCTATGTTGACAGGCAAATGCCTAAAGGGATAATCAGAGATGTTACTTTGTCTCACCTCCAGTACTTACTGCAGTAAGAGAAATCCAGATATCGTTTCTCAGTGTTTAAGTCACACTCACACAGAGACTGTTGCTAACTCTTCTTCGAGTCAGAAATAAATGGAAGTCTTTAAATAGGTGGGTATCTGGGAGCCTAAAAAGTCCTGTAGCTTCCAAGGTCTGAGCATGGAATTTTGTTCTTTCACAGGGTTTCATCCTTTGATTTTGGATTATTTGGAAGACAGTTAAATAATTGTCATGGTAATAGCTAAGCTGTTATAGTACCCTTTCCCTTTAAAAATGAACAAATAAATGCAGAAAAACAGTATTTAAAAAATGTACTGCACTCTTCCCAAGAATCTTCAGGAATACATGTCTCTAGAGCTCAACTGCGTTTTGACAATCTTGTAATTTCAAAATGGTTTTCGCTTGCACGGCAAAACTGGAAATCAATCATCACATGGGATTCTGGACCTCATAAACTGAGATCCCTCCAATTTCAAGGAAGGGATGTAGTTAGGAATGACTGTACGCAGCTGCCTCTGGCAATGAACATTTATTTTCCTCTGCTTAAATTAGAAAGGAATCTGCTGGTGTTGCCATGATGCAAGTGTGTGGGGTATTGGCTTTAATTTGACTCGATTTACACATCACTGTATTTAAATAAAAAAAAGAGAGGTACAGCGACATACCTGTTGTCTGATTCAAAACTGAACCCACCTATAGCTGTATGCCAGGAAGCTATAACCACCATTGGAAAGGTGAATTTCCATTTTGGCATCTGTTCTGACTCCATGGTCCATGGCCCCTTTGGCTCCATTCTCTGTGTTGGAGGATCCCATTGTTCTTGTATTATCTTGACCATGAAAAATGTTTCCCTGGCCCTCCTCATATAACTGTCTTCCTTTCTTTTCCATGCAAGCTGGTAAAGCTTTTCACCAGGTATAAATCACCCGGAAAACTGCAAAATTGGTGGAGTCAGGGTGGTTTTGCATAGCCTGAGGATCTCGCTGAGAGATATGTTAATGTATTAAAAGAAAATTCCAATCAAACAAGAGGCAAATGGACAGTAAGGGACGTTTCTTGCTCCTGTGCAGATCTTGTTGCTGGTACCTCTTCCCCAGTATCTTCCCATGTGCTTGGGAAGTCCCTGCACCGTTGTCTGCAATGGGTGCCCTAGAACTGACATTCAAAAATAAGTCTTTTTTGATTAGTGGCCAGGAGGAACAAGTTACCTACTAGCAGAAGCCCACCAGCCTCAGCAGCTACCCAGAAGCCAGTGATTCATGCAAAGACTGATCTGTTGAAAAGGATCACTTAATTGTGCTGGAAGGCCAATGCTCTTTTTCTTCGCAGGTTTATAAAATCAAAATCAACAGAAAAAAGGTATTTTGTCATTTTCTTTGTCTTTAAATATAAAAACAGGCAGAGAAAAGGAAAATATCCCCATTCTTGTTTTACACAGAAAATATAAAGGTCCTCTTTTTTTAAGTTCATTGCAGTAGAAGTTTTTGATGCCTGTTGATAGTACAGTTTAGGCCTTGCTTCTTCAAGGATTAAAGCTCAGCCCAAAAATGTCTAATGGCAATGTGCTATGGCTAAGGTAGCAGTCAGAGTAAGTCTTCCAGTGTGTGTGCATGCATACTCAAAAACTGGGGAGAGCATTTTCATTAAATTGTCATACAGCTCTGTCACTCACAGAGCACCGTAAATCCTCAGCCTGGTGCACCTGGAGACAAAAGGCAGCCAGGCATCTCCAGGACTGAAATGCTCGTGATTTCCTTGAATATCTAAATGACAAGACATAGGTAATCCTTTGACCTTCCTAACGTTATAGCACTGTATTAAAATGTATTTATTTCCCCAAAATGTATTAGAATGTATTTAATTGCCAAATGACAGAGGAAAGGTAAAGCACTTTCAGAGTTCAGGAATGCTGGCACAGCTGCTCACATTTCACGTCAGTGACATTAAACAGTGCCAGATACAGTACTTTTCTTAACTGCTTGTACATTGAGTTTAATGTGGCCTGGTGAAATGCTAAACGTTATTAGTTGGTGGAAAAAAAGAAAAAAAACAAACCCAAAAAACCCCCCAACCAACCTCAGAGCAGTTCCTGCAGGATCAAGTAACCTCCCTGCACAGAGGGTTGCATGAGACTGGCCAATGTGATAAAAATACGCTGATAAACAGTGATATAGTCACCTTTTTAAAACTGACAACCAATCAATTCAATTACTGTATATAATCTGTGACTGGAATTTGGATCAGACATGTGAGAAAAATGCCTGGGATCACATATGCCAAGGACCCATGAAACTTTTGCAACAAGATCTTGGTTTTGGCACAGACTGTGTCAAGCATTGAAGGGGGGCCAAGCAAGGGTTGAGGTGGGGACAAGTTGTTAATTTTTAGGTTTTTTCTATTCTCCAGAGCTACAGATAAAAGTGAGTAGCGAGCACCAATTAGCCCTTAGTTAACAAGAAATCCTTAAAAATCATAGGGCAAAGGGCACACTAAACTGCCTGCCTTAAAAGGCCTTCGTGATGGTCTAATTTACACTGAGCAGCGTCGCACTGCTTATTTACAAGGTACTCAGGAAAGCAGGCTGGAGAGGAGCCCGCTTCACTGCGATTGCTTCTGTGCTTCAGCTATTTCACTGTTGGCGTATCCAGTAAATACCCCAAACTGGCCAAAAGAGCCTTAAAGTACAAGAAGACATTTGAATTTGTGTAACCTGGTAGAGGAATGCGTGTGTGGCTCTCATCTCTTGCAGATCCATTTTAGGAGAAGCTAAAGTTTCACGTCAGAAAGTTGCGTACGAAAATGCAGGGTAGTGGGTACATTTCCCAGTAACACTCTCTTCTCCTGGAGGATTGAGCCTCTGACTAAAGCAAACGTGTGAGAAAAGTGACAGTTGTCTGATAAATTTGTTTGTCTTTTCATCAAAATCCTCTCTTTCCTAAAGCCAAAATTGAAGGCTTTTGGCTGGAAGATGGGAATACTGATTCAGCAGTGCCACTGCGGAGCTTCCTGCGAGTCACGGTTTGAGTATCCCATGCCCCTTTCATCTTCAGGCCAGGTGGCCATGGGACTCCTGTGATATATCCCAAGAGTTTATTGTGAGAGTATACTGTGCCGCTTAATGGGAAATGCAATCTAGCCAGAGGAAAACGGGAACATGAAGCAGCCACACTACAAAACTATACATGAGTCACTGGGGCACCATTTTTCTGAATTTGAGTTTTCAGGAACAAAACGCCTTGTCCAACTGCCCATAATCCTAGGCAGTTCAGCCCACTCGGTGTAACATATCCACTCTACTAAATTCTCTGTGATTTAAGGGACATATTTTATGGGGAACAGCTTGAGATAGAGAAAGGACCTTAAGAATAACCAGGATCAAAGAGAAAACACCCCTTGAGACTTGCACTCAGTTACATCTGCGTTGACAGAAAACTCCGGATTCTGTGGTAAGGTAAGTAAGGCCGATGCATTATCTGCAGCCCTTGTGTGCAGCCCAAGACTCCCCATACCTCTGCAGAACAGTTCTGGCTCTAACAGCAGCAGATTTGGCAAGAGCCTGCTTGACCGAACAGAATGGCAGCAGATCCTGGTTGCAAACCATTATTAGCTACCTTTACCCGGTGCAGTGTGACCTGCTACTCTCAGTCAATTATGATAATTGGGTAAGAAATGTGGATTTGTTAACAAATTTGCATTTGTTAATACTTTTGAAGATTCCCTCCTGCTTGCTGACTCATTTTGTGTGGTTTTATGGACTTGCCCTCTTCAAATTTTCTCCTAATGCACTGGTTGTCCTATCTCCTTTGCATTTACAACTGCATTTGGGGAGTTTTAGAGCACGTGTCTAGTTTCTAAAAGTATATCACTGGTTTCCAAAGCATTGTACCTCTGACCAAGCAAGTGATTCTCCTAAAGTATGAAAACTATTAGAAAACATTACAGATGTGCCATAAGTGTTGGAGAATTAAAAGCCTAATCCGTTGCCCTTTGAAGGCAATGAAGGGGAACTCATGTTGATTTCAGTGGACTTTGAACCTAAGTCAGCATCATGACTCTTTTCATGTTTCTGAGTATGCCAGGTTGTGTAATGTGCTTATAGACAAACCGTTAACGTATTTTTTCTCTGGAGATGCTTTAAAATAATTAGAGACGTTTCAGGTATGCAAATCCTCATTTCTTTAACTTCCTATGGGAAAAGCTTTCATATTTTTCTATGCTCTCATCCAGAAGCCTTAAATCATTGGGGGTTTTGTTTCTTTGGTAGGGTTATTGAACTTTCACTTTAATTTATAATATCATATAAAATTTAGACTAGTTTCTTAAATCAAATGCCCTGCAAGGCTTTATGCAATATTTATACTTGCACTAATGACTATAATATTAGCAATGTTAGTAGGTGACATCAGTAGAAGGCTCATTTAGTGAACCGTGTTCAAAGAAAGGAGAAATCTTAACCTTTTTTTGTGAGTAGCTTACTGTGAGAAATGTGGACTACTGCCAATCTTAAATACTTATACACCCAGAATCAGACCCTAAAACAATCAGGAGAAGTTTAAAAATTCAGAAGAGAGTTCTGAAATAGTATCGCAGAACAATAGATCTAGATCAGATTTTAAACGAAAAAGAAGCAATAGCAAGGTTTGTGACAAAGCTGATAGAGCTGGCAACATCTCTTGAACAAAGTGCAGGTCATAGCTGGCTTCCTTGCAGGCCTGGAATTTGTCCAGCTTGGTTCACTGGGTTTTAGAGAGTTTTTTAGGAAATTGTTTGATATGAATTCTGCTGATGGTTGTGCTAGCAGTATTTTAAATATCTGGTTGTTGATAGTACTACCTGGGCATTCAGTCAGCAGCTGAACGCTGGAATCAAGCTGAAGTTACTTGATATATTGAAATGTATCTTCTTTCATGTTATGCGGCATGTGCTTCAATAGGTTGGATATGAATATTTGCAGTGTTATGAAAATAAGTATTGTGTGATGAAAGCAGTCTTATTTGGGCTGGTCAATTGTGTTCCCTACTTCTTCCTACAAATAAAATCAAAGGCAGTTCTTCAAATTCTTTGCAGATGAAGGAGATAGAAACCCAACTCTTAAGGTGGGATGAACATTTATAGCTGCAGATATGTCTTGAAATGGGGGAATTTATTATAGTTCTGTTGGCTTCCATAGCTTTAAAGGATTTATCCTCATGTGAAGAAGACTGGTCCAGTGGTTGTTGGGCTAACCAAGGCCTATCGGAAAATCTGTGCACTGCAGATTTCCTGTTTGGTGCTGGGCAAGTCCCATTTCCTTCTTTTAAGCTGTCTGTATGTAATATGGTACTTTCCAATCAGAAGGATAAACCAGAGACTGCGAGCTGACCTGATAGCAAAGGCCATCTCTGCTTAGCAGATGGAATCCATTGTCTGCCTTGCAGAGCCATTGTGTTGATTTTAAAATGCATGTGTTGCAGCATAGCAGAGAATTTAAATTGTTTTGCAAAGTGAGGACATTCTATTTTTCCCGTAAAACCAATATGAACAACCGCAGTTTCCCAATCTCCCATTACTGAAGCAGAGAGAAGCCTCCCCAAAGGGCTTGTGAAAGACCTCCACAGATCATTTGGGCATAAACAGATAGTATCTTTGTACCTAGTGGTTGCTTATGTATAAAACTGAGATCACAAACTTTTAGAGCTTGGCCTTTCTGGCAGCAACTGCAAAAAGTTCAGGAAGTTAATCTCATTTTCTGACTGGGATAGTGACTTTAAGGGTAGAAAGATTAGTGGCAATGTATATTCCCAGGAAGAGCTACTGGCAGTGCTAGAAGAAGCTGAAAAAAAGATGGGTTTACATCTAAGGTGGGAAAAAGAAAAAAAGAAAGGCAAGACAAGGCTAAAGAGAAAAAGAAAATAGAAGAGAGCAAAAAAAAAAAGAACAGAAAAGGGAAAAGAAAAGGGAAAAGAAGAGAAAAGAAGAGAAAAAAGGAAAGGAAAAGGAAAGGAAAAGGAAAGGAAAAGAAAAGAGAAAAGAGAAGCGAAGAGAAGTGAAGAGGAAAGGGAAGGGAAGGGAAGGGAAGGGAAGGGAAGGGAAGGGGAAAGGAAAGGAAAGGAAAGGAAAGGAAAGGAAAGGAAAGGAAAGGAAAGGAAAGGAAAGGAAAGGAAAGGAAAGGAAAGGAAAGGAAAGGAAAGGAAAGGAAAGGAAAGGAAAGGAAAGGAAAGGAAAGGAAAGGAAAGGAAAGGAAAAGGAAAAAAGAAAAGCTCTAATAACGATATTTACCATTAAAGCTGCGGTGAATGATCACAGCCATCAAAAAGCATAGAGCACCAGCAGTGACCTGGGCTAGCCCAGTAGAGGGATTTCGAGTAGGGATGCAGGAGAGCCTTAGGCTTTAGTCACTGGTGTGTGCCTGCTGGTTACCAGGCAGAGGGGAGCAGTTACACAGGGAGGACAGACAGATGAATAGAGCATCAAGCAGAGCTACCTCTGCCACCAGGGCAAGGAGGAACCTAGGGAGAACTGACTGAAAACAGAAGCTCTCCAAATCTTGGAAAATCTACTCAAATGAGCTAAGCAATCATTCATGATCAGTTCCCTGATCTGGAAGTATGTGCTGATCACTTAAATTCCCTAGAAGGGTGGACAAGAGACTTCGCCTTTTGAAAAGCAGAAGGTAACACTGTGTTCTTTTCCATATTCCTCACCCTGCAAAATTTCAAACGAAGGGCCTGATCCCATGCCAAGTGGAGCACATGGAATTACTTCCTTTGCCTTTGATACATTCTGGCTCAGCATTTAATTAATAGTCTCGATTTTATAAATAGTTTTTGGTTTTGAACTTTTCACTCCACCTTTCCCAGATAGAAAGATGGGACCCACACTTATCTCATTAATTTCAGATGGTTTGTTTCTGCTTTCAAGGTGTGCATGTGGAGCCCTCTGAACTTCCTGGACACAAATGAATGTGAAATCTGGCCTACGCTTAAAAGTAGGTCTGAATCTGTAACGCCAAAGTGTTTTGAAAGTGAATTTCAGCCTGATTATATTTGTAATGCTCATATGCATTCCAGGAAATACTGAAATATTTGAACTCCAGAAGAAGGGATCGCAATGAAAAGTGGATTGAAATCTTGCACGTTCAAATACAGAAGAAATTTAAAACTGCCCAAGACTTGCTAAGCTTGTCAGTTGAACCTCGCTGATTAGTTACTGAAATCATCCACCCAGGAAAGAGAAAAAAAGCATTCCATTTGATTTCAGCTAATACACAGTTTTGCAATCTGCTCTCAAACTGAAAAATGAAAAGAAATTAAATGACCTACACAGTCGTGTCAAACCATACATTTTAAATGAAGCTATTTCAGTTTCCACGCAAGTTGGTGCGGAACTGCATCAGCTTCCAAAGGAAGAAAAATCAGGCACTCAGGCTGTTGTTCAAACGTTGTCAGTAACTCATCTTCCGGCCTGCCATGCTGAAATGTTATTTTTTCCCATTTGAAGTTCAGAAGAAACTGAAAGTACGTGAAAGAGTATTGGGGCTCAAAAGATATTTATTTTAGCCGTTACCATATGAAAAATGTCCTTGCTTTTACACCTCCAGACTATGCTGCCCATGCAAAGGGCATTTGCTCCAGAGGAGCAGCTGGGTGTGGGTGCCCCAGCAGTGGATTTGCAGCTTGACTCTTTTAAGAGCAACCCCAAACCAAAGCATTGAGGCAGAGGTGGGGGGTGTCAGGGTTGTCCCTGGGACACGGTGATGTCCTCCCTTCTCCTGCAAGGAAGGCAGGGATGGGAATTGCACAGGGCATGGATGCCTGTGCCCCTCAGCACGGTGGGTTAGGAGCCAGCTGAGCTTGCCCCTGCTGAGATAAGAAGTAGGTCTGCAGGGAGGACTTGGTGTGGGCTTAGGGAACCATGATTTGGGGGACCAGATGAAGGAGGGAGGCCTTGTAGGGCATTTGGAAACTGAAAGGTGTTTTGGTCCCTATTTCTGTCTCTTGGAAAGGAACAGTCTCCTGAAATTCAGTCGGATGCAGCTGAGATGCCTTGTAAAGCTATAGGGGGATGAAAGGGGGCTGCTAGGCTGCGGGGCAGGGCAGCTCCCGCTAGCTGCTAGCCATGTGATTTGGGCCCCTCTGTCAGGCCAAATCTGTGAGTGTTAAGGGCTCTTTGATTTATTTTACTCCTGAGCTTGACAGAAAGCCTGCCTTTGGGAAAGTGAGCCAGCAAAACTGCCAGAGCATGAGCAGTGCTGCAGGTCTGTAAGAATAAAAAGGCCAAGGTGCGACGATGTGCCTCACCTCACCTGAAACTAATGCTCAGACATTGATGGCAGGTGGTTTGCGAGGGCACAGGAGGGCATCCCTGGAGCTCTCTGCTGACCTGCTCCATCAAGGATTGCTTTTGGTTGCTGTTCCCTCTCCTGCTCCCTGGTTTATCCAGTTGCTTTGCGATGCCTTTGGGCAAGGACTGCCTGTTTCTGTGTGTTTGACCAGCATTACGAGGTACTGATTTCACTTGGATGTTACAGTGATATGAATAACTAGTGTTTTGTTCATCAGCTATAAATTCTGAGAAAACTGGCTATCTTTCTTGTTGTGCTTTTGGACTTTGTCACCAAGAAAGTATCTGATTTCTTCTATCACTATGAGTTTGGCCTATGCTCAAAAGACGTGACTTCTTTTTTTGCTTTTGTCCCTATTTCAGATCGTTAACCCTTAAAAATGCCTTGTGTTTATCCCTTAGGTTTCAGCCTTTCCCTCCCTCCCCCCCTTCTGAATGTTTTCTGTTGTTGTCAAAAGAAGAAATGTGATAATTTGGAAGGTTCACAGAAAGCATGTTTTGTGATTATTGTTCTTGTGATCTGTCCAATGTAAACTGCTTTAGAAAAGCTCTGTTCCAGCCACTTTAATTCACTTTTGCAGAATACTGGATTTGCTGTTGGCTAAAGACAAGGGCTTTTCTTTTAATGGGTACTCTGAGAGGAATGCAGTTTAACTGTTCAGTTTCTGTCCTGGCTTTTTAGCTCTGCCTAATGGTGCCCGGGGGAGTCCTATGTGGTTAACTTAAGGCTAATCTTCCTTTGCCACCTTTTTATTGTTGGTAAGGGGTAAATGTGCTCCTTCCAGTGCTTTGAGCGTGGTGGCCCCTGGCACTGTGCTGCTGGGGCAATTTGAGGGTGCCCTATCTAAGGCCAGTTCCTCATCCCTAATAGGGTCTGAAATAGTGTCACGGAAATGTGCGTGGCTGCGGCAGCCGGGGAACAGCTCTGCTGCCCACGCAGGCCCGAGAGGGAGATTCCTGTGGAGCCTCCGCGCGCAGTCGTGTTGCAAAGCCAGCTCAGTGCCGAACCACAGCCTGGAAGGGCTGGCAGTACCTGGGAGCGCAGCCTCCATAGGAGAGCTAAAACCACAGAGTTTGGCTTTCTGTGGGTGGAATAACACCCATTCGCACCAGCTGGGAACCCAGCCTGGTTTCATGTTTCTGCTCACTTCGGAGCCCTTTTACTGGGTGTTTACAAGGTTGCTGATGCTTGCAAAGGCAAGGCTAGGTTCCCACAGCTGACTCTTACTGATCCCGGAGAATTGCTGAACAATCTCTGGGGCGTATGCCAACTTGATAGGAAAGAATTACCCTGAATCTCTCCCTTTTTGTTTGCTCTGTAGCTGTGGCCCCCTGGCAGCAATCATTCCAGGAATTAACTCTTCTAAAATAACAGGACATTTGCTTTCTCTAATCCTCTAACTTCTTTAACTCTTGCCAAATCAGAGCAGAGATGGCCTAGCTCTTCAAACCGGTCACTCCAGTGACTGGATTTCTGTTTTCCACCTCCTCCACTGGAAACTGCAGAGATTGTGCTCACTTGGCATTTCCACCATGTGGGAAGAACCAGGCCCACAGAGGGGCCATGGGAGGTGCTGAGGTGTTGATCATAGAATAGAATCATACAATCTTTTGTGTTGGAAAAGACTTTTAAGATCATCAAGTCCAACTGTTAACCTAACCCTGCCATCCCACAACAAAACCATGTCCCTAAGCACCTCATCTGCCTCGCTTTTAAATACCTTGAGGGATGTGGACTTGACCGCTTCCCTGGGCAGCCTGTTCCAATGCTTGACAAGCCTTTCAGTGAAAAAAATTTCTCCTAAAGTCAACCTAAACCTGCCCTGCCGCAACTTGAGGCCATTTCCCCTCATCCTATTGCCTGTTACTTGGGAGAAGAGACCAACACCCACCTCACTACAGCTTCCTTTCAGGTAGTTGTAGAGGGATGGGAGTGTGCAGCAGGGCACTTCCATGTAGACAGACAATGATTAGAGGGCTATGGGTAATAGTTGGGTACCTATCAAGGCCGCACTATTAGGCAGTAATGTCCTGTCCTCCAGTACAGCTTCTCGGGTATCTTCAAAGGATGTAGACTTAACCTCCCACTGAAAAACAGCCAGAGGTGTGTTGTTTAAGACCATGCTTAGTCCCAAATGCAGTGGAGCTGTGAGCTGTGGCATCTGCCATTATCCTTCTTGCTCTGCTGTCATCATTAGGAAAGCATGCGTCCTCGTCAGCAGGACACTGCTGGTGTGACAGCTATGTTATAGTGAAGATATCCGATCTCCCTGGTTAAAGAACGTGCATTTCTGCTTTGAAAAGAGATCCCTGGAAGATATCTAAAGAGGTGTAGCCATAGGCATCTAGTGGAGTTAAATCATGACACTCCACTCTTCTGAGTTTGATGTAGATGACTGAAGTTTTGCCTGAAAAAGCAATGGATTTTGGCAAGAGTTATAGAGGCAGAAAAAAATTCTGCATGCTAAAATAGACAATTGGTGTTTCCTGATCTTTCTTTGCAAAAAGCAGGAGAAAATGTTGATTTTTCTTTTAAGACTTCTTAATGCATGTGGTATAGTTCCCTTTTCAACAAAAGAATAAGCTAGTGCTTGAAGAAACTAAGTCTGTGTTTGTGGATTCTGGTGATGCAAAGAAAATCCTTAAACCAAAACTTAATTTCTTGTGGAAAAAGCAAGTTGTTTTTTAAATCCTTTTCTAAACATGATATTTTTTTCTTTCTCTTGTTTTTCTTTAGAAAACGGATAGGGATTTGGATGATGTGACTTGATGCAAGGTGGTTTGGTTTTTTTTTTCCCTTGTCATATAATGCTATTAAAACATTTTGGTGCATGTAATTAATCTAGTTCTTCAAGATTAATAGTGGATTTCTACTGACTTGAAAATTCTGGAGCACAGGTTGACATTTAAGCTCTCTTCATTGATTGGCTATCAATGTATGAATAATTAATCCTCAATTTTTACTCACACATGTGGGTTCCATATGTCCATTAATTTTAATTCATTCTTTTTCATGGTACATGATATATCAGGTGTTCTTTTTATGTAGTATGGGCTATAGTATTTCCATCAGTAAAAAGCAGTGGTCAAAGTTCTGCTCCTGTTGCACAGATAACTGGGACTCACAGCTCTATTTGGGACTCAAATATATTTTATGCTGAACTGTATTTAACTAATATTTCTGTTTGTTTCACTGAAGTATTCAGAGTAGCTACTTGATTTGTGATTTCTTCTTCTGCCACCAGTGTCCCTGGTGGGGTATTGCTGAGAGCAAAGGTCGCTTTTGTGGAACAAGTGACCTATGCGCTACGGCACTCTGGTCTACAGAATATAAGAGCAAGGTATGGGGTGTGCCAGGGCAGCAGATACCTGGCCGACCAAAGCTAGAGAGATCAAGACAGCTTTTTGTTTGCATGCAGAGATGTGGTACTTGTGCAAATAAAAAGCCATTAGGTGAAAACTTAGAGTGCTTAAAGCTGCTGGAGCGCTTCAAGGGTAAGTTAGGTTCTTGCTGTGAATGCATAAAAACCTTGTGAATGACTGAATTAATACATGAATGCTATTTCTCTTCTATTTTAATTAAGTAGCACTTAAGCAACATTGGTACTTGACATTTAGGTCTTGGTTTGTAATAGCATCTGCTGTTAGCTTTGGGAACTTCAGAAGTTGTGAGTGCCCATCTTGTAGCCTGATTTTTATAAATACCTCTAAATAAAAATATGTAGAAAATGCACATGTGCACACATATATTTTATATATGTATTTTTATTTATAGATATGTTTCTTGGATATTTCTTTCTGTAACTCTCTGAATATCAGCCTTATGCTAACAGGCCATCCAGAATTATCAGTCGCTCTTAGGGAAATGTGGAGCTGGGTCTGTGGCCCCGTCTCTCGCTGCCGGTGTGTGCTGGAAACCCCCCTGTAAGCAGGCCCCACGACTGCTTGTTCTGTCTCCATTTATGCCAGGTATGTAAGCAAAAGCCTCGCGTTAAGCGTGTTTAAGAGATCTTGTTGATTACAATGGGAGTACTCCCGCAGCTTATAGCTGCGCAAATGTTTACATACCTGGCTCGGTCTGGGCCTATATAAAGATCTGTCTCCTTTTCTCTGCGAAGCCTTTTCTGTCTGCTGCTTTGAAATTTGCCATGCTTCACGCTTTCCCCTAGTTGGTGGGAGGCTGCCCAGGTCCTTACTAGGAGAAGCCCTTGCATGGGAGGTTTGAAGACAGCGGCTCACCAGGGTTTTAACTAAACAAGCTATGGCTAAGACAACAAGCCGTACCTTGGCAATCGAGTGCATGCTGGTAGTGAGGTTCACGTTACTGGCGTGGGTTTTTTCAGCAGTGCAAAGTCTGTCAGGGTTTTCCAGACTCGTTCTTTAGGTTTGTTCTTAGTCCCTAGTTTCCCTGCTGTCCCAGAGAACAGTGCTGCATCGTTATTTAAAGACAATAACTATTATCCTATATACTTAAGCTAAGAAACGAACTTTTTGTGTGCATCGCTGCAGTTCACAGAGCAGGTTGGGCGTTGGGGCTGTGTGTCTAAACACCCTTACTCCCCACATATGTGCCCGTGTGTGAATATGAATCTATATATATAATGTATGTATTCATGCAAAGATACCATCTTTTCAAATAGATATTCCTTCCAGAAGCTAAAATAACAGGAAGACCATGGACAAGAATAACTTGCTGGTTGTTCCAGGCGGTGAATGCATTTACGTTAGTGAAAAATAAGCCTGGCCTTCGGTCGGTCATTCCTTTGCTTGCTGTGTTTGCTTGATGATTACATTGTTACTCTGTAGAAGGAAAAATAACCTATGAAAAGAGTCTTTTCCGGACTCAAAAGATTTATGCTCTGCTTTGTGGATGTTTTGTGCTAGCACTTATGTCAGTCCTGCTCTTAAACTGAGTGTGATAATGATCCTTTAATACATTTTGAAGTGAATATTGCTAGCTCAGATTCTCTTTTTTTTTTTTTTTGTAAGAAGTACAGATGTAGTAATAGTTGTACAGGTTTAAAAAAAATCTTGCTGTTTATGTGCTGTAATAGAATGTACAGTTAGTGTTTACTTTCTATCAAGCAAATTCTATGTGCAATAGACCTTTATGGAACCGAGCCTAATTTTAGTGACTGTGATAGTGCCCGGGTCTACGATGAAGGCCCTAATTCTGCTGAACAGTTGAACAGACGCTCACTTTCACCGAATGGCTCTCCAGTACTTGTCAAAGCGCTGAAGTGCTAGAGCTTGCACTCGGTTATTTTACGTCCCAGAATTAATGGCATGTGGAAGTGGCAGGCATATTCGTATTTCTAGTGTGCCCCTCAAAATACAGTGCTGAGAATACATCTATTCTGGAAACGCTGGTCATCGTGGCCATGCCATCATGCAAGCAGTGGTGCATTGGAAAGGTGGTCCTGAGGGAGCTGCTGGATCACAGCACGGAGCCGCAGTAGGCTGTCAGGCCTCCCAGGGTGCCATGGCTACTATTAAAATGTTTACAGCTTTACCTTGTGCTTAATTAATATTTGTGTGGTGTTAGCAGTGGTCTCCGCGCCCACAAGGCACTACTGAGGTTGAGTAGCATGGGGTTCGCTTAAAGGATTTGCATCACTGCACCTGTGTCAGCCACCCTAGTGGGCAGCGTGCAGTAACTAGTTTGTGCTGGCAATTCAGCTATGCCTTATCTCACCTTATTGTATCTGTAAAATTACACTGGGTTCATAGTTAAAGGAATATACGTAGGTATTCCTTTAGAGCAATTCTCATGCTTGCAATGGAAAACAGGCACCCTGGGTTCAGTGGCAGGGGCTTGCTGTGGAGGAGCTACCTTTTGCAGTGTTGCAAATGCCTGTAGCAAACAAGGGCAGACCAACTTCACTGGGAGCTTCTAATAATGCTAATGTTTGGAATAAGCCTGGGCGGCTTCATGGGGGTAGAGCTGGTGGAGAACTGCAAGTCAGAGGGAATGTCACAGCAGTGAACCTGCAGCTTCAGTCTCTCTTGAGGTATGACACCAAAGCTCTTGGTAAACAGCTACAGCAGCATGGGGCAGGTCTCATTTAAAAAAAAAAAAAAAAATTAAAATAAAAAAAATTGCAGCTGTGCTGCAGGTATCTTATGTGACCTTAAGCAAGCTTCTTAGTCATTTCGTGACTTGGGCCTGTACTACTAGAAGCAAGAGAAATACTATCTCCTGTATCTCTTCTGTTTATATGGTGAGTGATTCGGGAGGGAACCCTCTCACTATACCACCACGCAGCACATAACACTGGGGAGGCTTAAGCAACTAATATAAATAAGAGATGTTCTCCTTCCAGCTCAAGGGATAACAAAACCTGTAGAAATCCAGCTTGTTTAAATGAAGCTAAACAGATTGGATTTGGTATGATAACTGTTGGTGTGGCAACTATCTGTCACTGCTGCTGCTCAAGCAGTCTTTTATCTGTGTGGAAAAACATGAAAATAAAGGGTTATTTGGAGTATTGTACAAAGTCTTAGACAACAGCAGCTATACCCGTTGCCAGTCTGTTTGGCCTTCTTGCCCCTTGCATCTGCGATGGGACAAAACACACCAGGGAACTGAGCCCACTTACAGTAAATCAGACATCCCAGGAATCCCTGGCACCTTCCTTCCCTTCCTGTGGTTTGCTCCCTGTTAACATTTCTTTCTATTGAGAAAAGGAACAACAATATTGTTTTATGAACTGTTATCAGACATGTACGCTTACTTTAAAGGCATGGTCAATTTTTACTGAACCTGTATTTATCATCTAAGCACATTTGGTTTCTGTACCAGAATGCTTTTTAAAAACAAAAGAAGTCATCATAACGAAATACTACTTGGAAGCTTTCTGTACAAACACTGATCATAAAATTGTAGAATAGAATCAGAATGGCTTGGGTTGGAAGGGACCTTTAAAGGTCATCTGGTCCAAACCCCCTACAATGAGCAGGGACATCTTCAACTAGATCAGGTTGCTCAGAGCCCCATCCAACCCGGCCTTTGATATTTCCAGGGATGGGGCATCTACCACCTCTTTGGGCAACCTGTGCCAGCATTTCATCACCCTCATTGTAAAAAAATTCTTTATATCTAGTTTGAATATATCTTCTTTTAGTTTAAAATCATTACCCATTGTCCTATTGCTACAGGCCCTACTAAGAAAGTCTGTCCCTGTCTTTCCTATAGGCTCCCTTTAAGTACTGAAAGGCCATGATAAGGTCTCTCTGGAGCCTTCTCTTCTCCAGGCTAAACCACCACAACTCTCTCAGCCTGTCCTCGTAGGAGAGGTGCTCCAGCCCTTGGATCATTTTAGTAGCCCTCCTCTGGACCTGCTCCAACAGGTCCATGTCTTTCCTGTGGTGAGGGCTCCAGAGCTGGATGCAGTACTCCAGGTAGGGTCTCACCAGAGCAGAGTAGATGGGCAGAATCACATCCCTCAACCTGCTGGCCATTCTTTGATGCAGCCCAGGGTACAGTTGGCCTTCTGGACTGCCAGGGCACATTGCCGGCTCATGTCCAGCTTTTCATCCACCAGTACCCCCAAGTCCTTCTCTGCAGGGCTGCTCTTAATCCCTTCATCCTCCAGCCTGTATTGATGCCAGGGGTTGCCCTGACTTGGAGGTAGGACCTTACACTTGGCCTTGTTGAACCTCATGAGGTTCATATAGGCCCACTTCTCAACCTTGTCCAGGTCCCTTTGAATGGCATCCCATCCCTCAGGCATGTCAACTGCACCACTCAGCTGGTGTCATCATCTCAAAGGGGAAGTTTTACCTAACAGGTGGCCATAATTTAAAGTAGCCATAGTACAATGTACCTAATATCTGGGACCTGGATTCAGATTCTGCTCATCTCAGTGGAGATACCTGTAAACTGAGTGCTAGATGATGCAGCTGAAAACATCTTTAACCTTCTGGGAAGTTTGGCTCTTGTTAGTGCTGCTTAAAAATTATAATTTTGGTGCTGCAAAAACTCCACACCCTGTGGCAGTGATCTGTCCCATGGCTATCTTTTTGAGAGGAGATCGTGATTTGGTAGAGGAGCAAGAAGTCTGGAAAGCAGTTTGGTGGTCTGCTATAAGATGCAGTGAAACAAGCCTAGAGATCAGGTTAGCTCAGAATCTGAACCTTCTTCAGCAAGCACATTAAAATATTTCAGTAGCACTTTTCTCTCTTAACCAAATTTTTATAAAACCTGGTTGAGTAGCAGTAGCAACTGTTGGTTTAGAAGCAGGGCTTGTTGGGTTTTGTAGCTTTTTTGGTTTTTGAAGGTGGGGTCCCCAAAGATGAGAAGCAAGAGCTGAAGAACCCCATCAATCCCATTGAGGTCTTTTACTTCCAAGGTCTAATCAAGGAAGGATAAGGTATATCGTATCCTCAGACATGTGACAATAAAAGACCCTAAAATTGATGGCTAAACTTTTTTTTTTTTAACTCACCCTAAGGAGATATAAAAGCAAGCAACTAAGCAACTATTTCTCCCAGATGGAAATTTACAGTTCAAGCCATAGGGGTAGGCATGTTGCAAGTTTCTTTTCCATAAGGTTTCAGTTTTAGGAATAAAGACTCTGCAAGAGATTCTTGGGCTTTATTTATGTGTTTAAGAAGGATGAATGAAGAAAAAGATATCAACATATAAATTTTAAATTCTTGTGTCTCACAACTTTAATCCTTTGTCATGATTTTGTGGAAATGGCTCATACCAGACTGTTGAGTTTCCCAGTTTTTATGAATATTTATTCAAAGGTTTTTTGGAAGGGAACTGAGCATTCAGATCTGAAGGTGTCTTTGAAATATCCATTCCTCAAGCGTTTCTAAAATGTTTCAACTCTCGCAGTAGTTGACTGCCAAGTATTTACATCATGTTAGAGAGCATCTTCAAAGAAAGTTCAGCTGCTGCTGGGACAATATAGAGAGACATTGATGTGACTCCACTACCATTTCCCCAAACTTACCGAAAGTCAAAAAAAAAACCCCAAACCATGAAACACCCACACCAACCCTCCAAAAAGCTACAGGGAGCTTTAAATAAAAAGGAGAATCTGTAAGTTTGATATGCTGTCTCTTTCTAGGAGAAGTTCTTATAGTGAAGATCATCTCTGACTCAAGAGTGAGTTCTGTTTTCATCCAAATCTGGGATCTTAACCTTTTTATTTTACTGAAAAGTTAAAGAGTGGAAGCCCACTAAGTTTTTCTTTTTTTTTCTTTAGTAACAGAATAGATGTTCTCAGAACTAGTAAAAAAGTTATTTGACCTGAAAGGACCCAGACTGGATCTTTTTTATTTTTTTTTTTTTTTAAAAGAGATCCTCTTTTATCACTTAATTATTGTCATTAAATTTAATTGTAAGGTTTGTGTTCACTGTATTTGAAAAAATACATGTAGATGAACAGTTGTAGGTAATCACTAAGAGTATATACAATGTGCCAAACAGTAGTATTTTAGTGTTTATACTATGATATGGGAAGACGGCTGCTACCCTCGGTGTCCAACCTGTGTGCAACAGTTCCACAATCTGTAAGTGAGTGTTGTTACAAGAGCCACCAGTGAGTGTTGTTGCAAGAGCCACCAGCGTCATCTTTTCAGTGGTAATTTGTTGTTGCCAGTCTGTTGGTTGCTGCTCTTGTAGGTGCTGTGTTCACATCTATCAGTGGGACTTGATCAACCTTCCAGTGCTGTGGAAATGTGAAGCTTCTGAAAACGTAGCGCTGCACTTATCATCCTGCTTGAATGGCTGGGTGGATTCAGGATCTAGGACTTGAACTTCACGATGAACTCTATCCGTCATATATTGCTGGTGACTTGGTGATGCAGCAGCAAATTCTTTGGATTTATTGTGTAATGGTTTCATGGGTATTTTTCTTTTAAGAATAAAAAAAATGAGGATGTTAATGTGTTTACACAACTCAAAGACACATAGATAAAACATTAAAGGAATGTTGTAACCAAGAGTTAGATTTACACTTCAAAGTCATCCAAGGATGCTAAGGTAAGAAAGACACAACCAGGGCCCAAATTATGCTTTTAGTTCTACCTTAACCTGATATGTTAATCTTTGTGCCTTTAGAATATCTATAAATACCTGTTCTGCAGGCCACTGACTGTGCTTTTGATATTGCAAATTTGGGAATGTGAGCAAGTGAGTGGAAATCTGTGTTTCTGAGCCATTAAAATGTGAGAATGCTTTCTAAATATCAAGGAGGAAAAGCTGTGTTATACTTTGAGGAAGTGACCTGCATATGTGAGTGAGGCTGGTGGATGCTTGTACAGGAACTTCAATGGGAAGACAAGGAAGGATTTCTAACCTGTAAGCCCAGTCCTGCTCCAGCTGGTGGTATGGTATCACTTTTTTAGGATAATGTGAGGATTGCACCATTCGTGAAAGGGAACCTGCTTTAGGAGGACTTATAGCTCCTTCTCTTAAATCTGTGCCTGGTGAAAGGCAAGGATAATGGGAGCTGTGCTGTGCCTGTGTCTAGATGCATCTATGGAAAACTCAGGCTGTGTATGCTGCAGAAGTTGCAATGTGTAAACTGCTCCTAGGGTAGGTGCCAAGGCAATGTATGGGAGTTGAAATGGAGAACAGAAAAAATGGACCACAGAGTAGGTAGATTGCATCAATTAATGCTGATAGCGAGGTACTGTAAGTTAATAGTTATTGCTTCTTGTTATGTTATCCTATCTACTGTTACCTGTTTACCTTGTCTATCTTCTCAGAGCCATAGACTTTAAGATGGATAGGTAGCAGCTCTCCTGATGTCACCTTGTTACCTAATGGTGAGCTTCTTAAAGAGCATCCTTGGCCACCACCATAGGGAAAACAACAGTAAGAAGAAAAATCTAGAGGATGCTATTAATACATTTGCATTCTTAACACATGTTCTGTAAAGGTTAGTGACTGAGGATGCTTGAAGAAATATTTATTCAGGCTAAATGCTCATCACATGATTAAGAGCTGTAGCGTGTGGGCAGCTACGCTTACTTTGGCACTGAGAGATTGCCTGCTTGGGCACTGGCTTCAGGACGGCTCCTGGGGAGGGTGAAAATAAAATGTAGAGGAAGACTAAGTGCTGCAGGGTCTTGAGTAGCAATGAGGCATGGGGAGGAGAAAGGGATGCGCCCATCGTTGGCGCTCAGGTTTATTCTGCTGCCCTATGCGTGTGCATGTTGCCTGCTGCCACCGCTGATCCACTCCTATTGCATGGCTGTCACAGCCAGTTAGAGTGACACAAACAGCATGCTGCCTACTGCTGTGCAATTTTTATTTCACTTGACTGATTTTTATTTTGGCACACAACAGCTGAGAGCGGCAGAGAGTGCCTGTAGCTCAGCTGTGGCTTGATGAGAAGCATGCTGGAAGGCTGGGCAGCACTAGCACAGCCTTCAAAATGTCGGTGCGACAGCAAAAGGTTGATTAGCCTCCAGCACAGAGGCTGGGGGGCCCCCCCCCCCCCCCCCCCCGCCGGGGGGGGGGGGGCTGTGGCCCCCCCCCCCCCCCCCATGCAGGGGGCAGCGGTAGTTAGAGGAGACAGTAAGCTGAACTAGTTCCTGTCCAAATCTGTGGATGCGGATGGATGAATTGGGACTAATATCTGGAGGCAACTTGGCATTTCTCTGGTTGCAAAACAAAAGCAGATGTCTGGACACAGAGCCGCTTCCAGTTAGGGCTGAGGGGATTTGAGTGCCCCCCCCCCCCCCCCATGCAGGGGGCAGCGGTAGTTAGAGGAGACAGTAAGCTGAACTAGTTCCTGTCCAAATCTGTGGATGCGGATGGATGAATTGGGACTAATATCTGGAGGCAACTTGGCATTTCTCTGGTTGCAAAACAAAAGCAGATGTCTGGACACAGAGCCGCTTCCAGTTAGGGCTGAGGGGATTTGAGTGGGAGACAAGATCAACCTTGGTGGAGCCTCTCACTTTCTAGTCTCTTAATGGCCAGTATTCGCCTTAAAAATGAGACATGTTTGCACACACGCAAGTGAGAGTCCCTCTCCAACCTGTTGGTAAACTGCAGCTCTGAGGGTTGGAAAGACCCTCTTAACTTCATGCTTAACTGACTCTGCTACTTTTATGTGCGACTGAGTCTTGGACTAAAACTTCAACATTAACTCTGTCCATCCTATTTTAGTTAGTGACATGGTGATGATGGGACAGCAGGGAAGCTGCAGAGAAGCCAAATACATCGGGCAAGGCACTGGTACCACTGTACAAGACACTAGACAGCTCAATTTAGAATATTGCATACTTTTTTAAAATAACTCTGCTAAAGTTGAAATAAAGCTAGAAGACATGCAAAGTCTATGGAAAGTCTAGTGGGGATATTAAAAGATTGGAAAGCCTATCTTATGGGAAGGGACTACAAGAGATTGGCTTGTTTAGTTTAGCAAAATAAAGTTGAGAGAGGGTTTGACAGCACTCTATAAATACATCCAGGGCTAAATGCCAGAGAGGGGAAAAAGCTATTTAAACCCAAGAGCAATATTTGCATAAGAACAAGTGGGCATAAACTTGGCTCTGAATAGACTTAAACTAGAAATCAGATGGTTTCTACCCCTCAGTTTAGTGAGGTCCTGAAACCGCCTTCCGGTAGGAGCAGCAGGGGCAAAAAGTACTTTTGGTGGACAATGAGGGGGACTATGCTGTACAGTGCCTGTGCCCACAGAGACCCAGGCTTTGTGGCTGCACAGCTTTGTTCTGGCCCCACGTTGCTAACCACGCACATTGGTACAGGGGTGTTGTGGTTTAACCCCAGCTGGCAACTAAGCTCACGCAGCTGCTCGCTCACTCCCCCCGCAGTGGGACGGGGGAGAGAATCAGAAGGGCAAAAGCAAGAAAACTCCTGGGTTGAGATACAGACACTTTCATAGGGAAAGCAAAAGCTGCGTGCACAAAGCAAGGAATCCATTCACTGCTTCCCACGGGCAGGCAGGTGCTCAGCTATCCCCAGGAAAGCAGGGCTCCATCACGCGTAACGGTGACTCAGGAAGACAAACGCCATCGCCCCAAACGTCCCCCCCGCCTTCTTCTTCACACGGGTTTATATGCTGAGCGTGGTGTCATAAGGTATGGGATAACCCTGTAGTCAGTTTAGGTCAGCTGTCCTGGTTCTGCCCTCTCCCAACTTCTTGTGCACCCCAGCCTTCTCACTTGTGGGGTGGGGTGAGAGGCAGAGAAGGTCTTGACTCTGTGCAAGCGCTGCTCAGCAATAATGAAACCATCCTTGTGTTATCAACGCTGTTTCCAGCACAAATCCAGAACATAGCCCCATACCAGCTGTTATGAAGAAAATTAACTCTACCCCAGCCAAAACCAGCACAAAGGGTGACAGGCATGTCCTGCCAACGGTGGTGGTCTCCTGCCATGAGAAGTACCTCTTCTTGCTGAAAATGAAAGCACTGGTGTTTAATTACAGCTCTATTAATAATGTCCTTGAATGGTCTGGGGAAGTTTCCAGCACCCCTTGCACCTGTGCGTGTAACTCTGTTGATGCCAAAATGCCTGCTGATATCTCTGGGGCTTTCATAGCAATAAGGTTCCTCCTGTAATGAAGGGCTGCAGGATTAGGCTTTTAATCATGTAACCCCAAGGAGGAAAAGTAGCTTCCCTGACTGGAAATGGCAGCAATATCTCAAAAATGACAGTACAGAGAAGGAGGACTTTTTCATAACTTTAAATGATTATTTTCTTTTTCTTTTTGCTGCTGCTAAAAATTCATATGACCTTTAATTTTGATGCTCATGATTAAACATCTTCTTCCATACTGCAGCTAGAATAGCACTATGGTACACATTTGACAGGTAAAAGAGCTGAAATGTAGAGGATTTTGAGATTTGGAGTCTGGCATGATGATCCCAGCCACTCTTCTGCTTTTCAGTTGCAGGGTCTGCCTATTGCACCATTCATCCCCTTGAGTGACAGCACCCATGGAACTTAACAGTGTTTCTGTTTTCACCCCCTATTTTCTGTTACTTGTTCCTTTCTGAATCTTTGGCCTTCTGAGCTGAAACTTTCAGGCTTGCTCCTTTATCTATCAATGATATTTTAGGAACTCTCTTCCCCTAAAACTTAAAAAGTAAATGCATGCAAACTTGGTGGTGGACCTCGCTATTGCAGAAAGAGCTGAGGAGAACAAACTGAAGCAAGCACAGAAATAGCCTCGCGGGAAGCAGATTGACACGTAGTACTTTGGTAGCTTTGATTTGAATCAGCTGTAACTCACTCAAATTTGTACTCTGTGCACAAAGGTACTTACTGTACTGAGAGTTAAACTAGCAAAATGCATAACTAAAGACAACCTTAAAAAAAAAAAAATTACAGTGGTACCCAGTCAACGGTGTGTCAATTATAGTAATTTTCCCTGGGTTTAGATTGCTTTTCCTTGCACCTTATATATTCCTTGGATGCAGGGATAGGGAATGCCTTCACATTGTCTGTGGGATTGCTACTCTTTTGTGCCATCGAATGCAGTAAGGAAAACGTAGCGTGTGTGACATTTCTACTCATACTCTGGAAAACGCTGCCTTGATGGACTAAAAAACATTTCTGGTACTGACTTCCATCATTAACCTCGCTTTTCAAGCCTTCCCCCCACAGCTTGGTGTTAAGGAAAAGGGAAGCTGGAGCCAAATACCATGCGCTCGACTGCTCCTTAGGAGACTGGGATGAAAGCTTTTTTATGTATAGAAGATTTTCCCAAAAAATAGTTTTGGAAGGTTTTAAAACTTTACATATTGGGCTGAATTCCATTCATGTTTTAATTAAAAGGAAGAGAATTAAGTAAGTTTCTTTCAGTGTTTTAAATGAAAAGTGTTACTTGGGAAATGGAGAATTCCTTCAACGTTTTTGAAAAGTAGTTTCTGATACTTTGTTTAAAGCAAGACTGTTTTAAAACAAACAGAAAACCCCCGAAAAACAAACAAACAAACAAACCCCCAAAATCCCCAAACAAAACCCTGGCATAAACCTTTGAAATAACAAAAACAGTTTAAAAAAAAAAAAAAGCCTAAGCAAAATGAAATTACATTTGAGAGGAGGGGTGTTAAACTAATCTGGGAGTTGGTATCAATTTTTTTTTTTTAGGTAAGAAAGTCTGTTATTTGCCCATCACTACTGCTTGATGACTTCAGCTTCTCTCATTCAGAGCGAGCTATTTTCATTCTTGGGACTTTAAATAATGTAAAAATATGTCCTTCCATGCATTTACATTACAGCTGTCACTGCGCTTTCTTGGCAGCATCACATTAAGTCATTTTA
>NW_009259486.1:395709-401937 GCF_000687185.1 Egretta garzetta | reverse complement strand
TGGCTTATATATTCTTTCTTTCCAGGAAAAAAAAAAGCCACAGAACCTTTAAATTCTTTCTGATGTTTAAAGACTCAGAAAGCTGTGTCTTGGGAGGATACAAACATAGCTAATATCCTTTTCCACAGTGCCTATGTCTGTTTCACAGCACCTAAATCCTTACAGAAATCTGCTTCCAAGTGTTTTTTCCTATATAAGAAAATGAAATGAGATAAATTGCAGATTAGCAGATGGCAAATACTTAGCAGCCTATGTGAAATAATTTTTTTGGTATTAGTCCAGTTCCAGGCGGATGGCTGTCCTCATCCCAAAACCTGCCATAACAAATTGCTAAGAAAGCTGAATACTGAATCATTTATCACCTACTTCGAGAAGTTGTTCCTAAAGTCAGGGATAAGGTAAATTTTGGAGGGGTAGTCTGGGGATGCCCACACCTTCATTACCCGTGTTTTCCCTTTCTGTAAATAAACAGAAGCCTGCAGTCTCCAGGGCTGTCAATGTAGCACCCCTCACAAGCCTTAAAATTCATCTTAAATAAAAATAAAAAGCTACTACGTAGGCACAACAAAATTTACTATAAACAGGTCTTAAGTACATAATTACATGATAGACCCAAATGGCTCCAAAAGAGTTGCTCCAGGCTATTGTGTAAGCAATACTCCTTTGAGAAATGTATAAATACATGTAATTCAGTACATAATACACATGTTAAAAAACTACCTAATTACATATTTTCCCAGGAGAATGAAACGGCTCCAAAAGAGCTACTCCAGCCTCTCCAGTACACAATGTGTGTTTTATAACCTTTCATGAATCTCTTCCATTCTTTTTCCTTTAGGAGGGGAAAAAAACAGTAAGGAAATTAAATACAAAACACCTACTGTACATTTAATTTAGAGGACAAAACGCAATGTTGAAATAACATTAAGGGTGTGACGCAAACCAAGGAAAGCCAGGAAATTGAGTGTAAAGGCTGTTACTCCATCCTTAACTCACGTCACTTGTATAATGTTTCAGGCCACTGTTCTGTAATGGCAGATTTTAAATTTCATCACTTAAAGCAGGGTTGTGGCCTATCTACACTTACAGGTACTTACATGGTCCGTACTGCTGAAAAACTCAAGTGCTGCTCACGTATTTACTTATATGAAGGAATATAAACATTTATTCTTAGGTATATGAACATACATTTTTTTAAGCCATCTTCTCTCTTTCCTAGTGCTGACATTGCTGTGGGTTTTTCATTTTCCCAAGAATAGGTTCACGTCTATCAATGCGATGAAGGAAAAGGAAGAAGTGAGTTTTGGCTTCAGCTCTGATGGTGGTGAGATCTGTGGCTGCTCTGGGGCATTTTTGGGGGAGCAAGGGGGATCTGCCCTGAAGTCTGGATCCAGCTCTGGAGGAGATCCTGCTGCGCAGACTTACAAGCCGCCTTTACTGGCAAGGGGTTTTGCAAGTCCAGGGAACTGGGGATGTCCTGGAGAGAGCGGCCACTTCTCAAGTGACTGATGCTGAGCCCTGTGGGGACAGCAAGGGTCCGCCCTGCGGGCGCTGAGCTGCATGCTGCCTCGGTGAGGAGTCAGTCAAGAGAGGGGAAAGACGGTCCGATGTGTTCATAGCAACCTCTGTTACTAAGCAGATTATTATAAATAGTGTTTTCCTTCGCCTTTTCCATTAGACCAAAATGTAATTTGTGCCCTCTCTTTTGCAGTGTTCCCTGAAAACAAACAAAATAGGACAAACGTACACCTTTTATCCTTAGAAGGACACGCTTATGTGCCAGTATATTTCGTTGTATTGTATATCAATTTCACCAGAGAGCCCAATAGAATATGCTGCCATTTACTTCATCTGTGGTGGGTTTTGTGAATACTGTTTGTTAAAAAAAAAAAAAAAAAAAAAAAAAAAAAATTAAATTGTGGGATAGCTATGTTTATCCCCAACGCTGGTCCAGGCGGAACAACAGGATTACAGAAGGCAGATCAGTTTTCCATTCTTATTAAAGTGGTTAGTTGGTTTTTTTATTTTTTTACTTTATTAGATAGATACATTGTCTTCACTGGAGTGAACACAAGGCCTTTCAAAACAGCGTTTTTCTTTTTTTTTTTTTTTTTTTTTTTTTTTTTTCTTCACTAATAGCAAGACAGTAGTCTCCTGCTGTAGACGTACCAAAGATGTGGAGCATTCACCTGGGATGCAGGAGACCCAGTCAGTTTTCGACTAGCAAAGCAGAAAGGTTCCCGCAGGAGAAATCTGGAGGGTCCCACCTGAGAACAGGCAGGTGGCCAGAATAGCTGCCCGGCGTACGAAGCCTGTCAGTGTGTCTCTGGTCAGGAGGAGGCAAACACAGCTTAGGCCAGGTCCCTGGTGTCCTCATGAGGTGCTGTTTGGGGACTCGGTGATATTAACTTCTGGTCAAAACGAGGGAGGTTTCTGCCGAATCCAAAGCTGCTGCTTTTCTGTGTGCTCCTGCTGATTCAGCAAATCAGTACATTTTTATAAAAACCTGTTTTATCCAAATACTCCCCGTTAACTCTACCCTTTTCTCAGATTTTCTACTGCTAATTGTTTTTCTGTGTTAAGTGTCATACATAAAAAGAAATATATGTAATACAGAAAACTTGATCTTTTAGGTTCCTGGTTTTTTAGGAAGAACTCTTAAAAGTTTCTTGGGTATATTTTTTTTCCTGGCAGATGTGACAATGGGGACTGCCTTTGTGTTCGTGGCATCCTGTTCCTTTGGATGACAAGACAAAGTGGTTAAAAAAAAAAAAAAAGGAATTTTAACTTACAAAATTGGATGGGCTCTGAGGGGGAGCTGCCGTATTAGAAAGGCAAAACAGAAGGTGAGGTGAAAGAACATAAAAATAAAAGACCCTACAGAGCATACTCTTCACACTAGTGTGGCGCAATCTCCATCTGAAACTGGATTTTCCAGCTGAGTGGTGCTGTTGGTCATTAGCAGCTTTTAGAATTGGAGGTGCCTCTTATATCTAAACAGACCCAGAGCATTAACCGGTTTGGTATGTGCTTAATAGCAGTATGGATGGCAGAGAGGGAATGACAGATAAAGTCTCTTTCCCCAATTTTCCCTGATGTGTTTTCATATCAGGTGGTTTTGTTTGATTTGGCACATGGCAGGCTTTCAGGTTCGAGGATCGCTGGCTTGCTGTTGGCACTGTGGCTGCTGGTCTTGCACGCAGTCACCTGAAAATGTTTGCATCCAAAGCAGGAGGCTGGAGCGTGGCGGGGGGGTGTCTGTGTAGCGCAGGGTAGCATGCCAGGGATGTGCGTTAATGGGGAACTTGCACGCTGGAGTGCAAGAGAGAGAGAAAGAGTCCCATGTAAAAACATAGTAACGTAGCATGGGCAGCAAATCTATTGGCATTGGGTAACTGCGGGTGAATTACTGGGTGCTGGCTGCTGGCTACCTTGCGGTATCCCCCTGCATGCAGGCTCTTATCCTGCAAGCCCTTAACCTTTAGGTACTGAGCAGCCCCCTAAGCTGCCTGCCTGCTGCTGCTGGGAAGGGTGAGAGCGTCCAGTGTGGCCTTCCCAGTTCAGGTCTTGCTCCTAGTGTGAGGTTTTCTGGTTTGGCATTGAAATAGAGCTGGCCTCAGGTTCTAAGTATGTGTACTTTTAAATCTGCATCTAAGCATTGGAGGAACTTGGGTCCAAGACACTTACTCCAACACATATTTCACCTGAAGCAGCAAGGGAACGTTAAACTCTGTAACCACAGATAGCAAACACACCAGGTGATTTTTCAGCTTTGGGCTTTGCCTGGCTCTAATTTTTATAATAAATGTATGTGCAAGTGAAAACCAGACACTATGTTGACATCAGGCAATTTATAATGATAGGATTTTACCTTCATTTCCATAGCAACATCTTAGGATGCAGCAAACAAAATTATTAATTGGATTCTGGTTTCAGGTCTGCCTATAGAGCCCCAGAATATCCCATTCATTGGCGCCAGCATCGCTATTCGGTTGATAAAGTGGCTAACCGAAGCCTTCACCTGGCCTGCCTGACTTTTAATTAAGTGGCAATAAAGGAAAGGGAGCACTGTGAGGAAAAAGCAACTGTGATTTAGACCTGAAATTATGCTAGGGAGATTAGAAAATTAGATGTTTAGGGAGATAAGCACATCAGTAAGTTGCTATTGGGTGAGTTAGTGTCTAAATTTATAGCACACTGGTTAATCCTTGATTGTTGCTTCTGTGCCTACTCTTTTTGCACAGAAAATTTTCAGTATATTCCTATTCAGTAAAAAGTGCAGACAGCCTTGCAGGGCTCTGTAGGACAGATTAAATTAATAAATGGATAAGCGGGAATAATATCTATGTCCCCCTATCTGAAGTTATTCTGCCTTTTAGACTTAAATCAAAAATCTCCACCCCGCCTGACTCCTAAGACAGAAGACAGGAGTGTATATGCAATCAGGAACCTATCTGTTGAATACCAGAGTGCTATTTTTACACTTAGAATAAAGCTGCACTTGCAAAGATCATGTTTTGCTTGTAGGGCTGGTAACAGAATCTGGCGGGACTTCTGAAGTAAATGCTCAGGTTCCATTGAACTTGAGGAGAGGAAGGATGGTTCAGTGGTCGGGGCACCAGCCTTGGCCATGGGTGACAGCAATTCACGCCACCAGATGCCCACCCGACTCTGCACCATGGTCCTTGCATCAGTCCAGCTCCCTCGCTGTGAAATAGGGTTAAGAGCATGGAGGACAAATGCATCCAAGGCGCTTGGACCATGAGGGGAGCTGCACTAGTACTGCGAATAAGCAGGAGTACTACAGGCTGAAAAATGTGTGTGAACGTGTCCTTGGAGACAGGGTCTGTCCTGAGCAAAGAGGTGGGGCACTTGTTAAGGTCAAGTCATGACAGGCAGACTGCCAGCACATGCAGTTGTCGTTATGCTAGGGAAGTAAATGAGATGGATTGCTTCAGATGTTATTATAGACCATAAAACAGCACTGGTAGCTTCTCCTGCACCTCTTGTCAAATTGCTTGCTCTCTTTGAGAGAAAAACCTGATTCGTCCCTCATGGGACTTGAGTGACAAGAGAGCAACATGGAAAGTGACTTTAGCCAAGTCACTTTTACGTAAATAATTATGGCTGCAAAATGGTTACTGTGTGATTTGGGACCACCAGGTTTCTTTGATGTCTCTCTGTGTTACAGGTACAAGGAAACATGTTTATTTTCTAAATTATTTTTAGAAAGAAGCATGTTTTCTCCTGTCTTTTTGGTGCTGTCTGTATTTTTAGGTTTTCATTTTATTTTGCATCTTGCCCTCAGACTTTCTTTGCAGTTCTTCAGCATCCCTCTTGCTGGCCCATTTTCATATCACAGTTTAGTTAAAAGCGCTAGAAGCTAGAGAAATCACTACCCAAACTCACTCATTTCAAAGATGCTGATGAGTACCTGTGAAAGGGCAGGATCCTTGAAATTGTCCCGTCTGACAGGGCTCTGGCTAGGTTGAGCCACCTCTAAAATATCAACTGTGTCCTGTGCAAACATTTCTTCTCTGCCAGCCCCTCCAAATGTCCTTTCCACAACTATATCTTTCTTCCTGGATTATCTCTACCATTTAATTTTGGCTGCTAGAGCTAGAAGTTAGAAGAAAACAGAAGGGCTACTTCCACCCAGCTTGTGTTTGCCCTGTTCCTGCTCATCTGCCGTGCCCTGGGTCCCTGCAGAGGACCCCTCTCCAGGCTGGCGTGACCCAGCAGGGGAATGGGCCACATCCTCACCTGGGATGGGGTAGTGGTGCTGCATTCATGCCAGTAACTGTAGTGGAGCAGCACCACTTTATTTCAGCTGAAGACTGAGTCCCCTCCAGCACCGCAGAATTCATGCATGTCCTTGAATTCAGCTGCATTTTAGCCTTGATGAATAAATTTTGCTTTGTAAAGTGAGAGCACTAATCCTTGCTGTGATAAGAGGAATTTCAGAACCTTCCTACCCTGCACATACTCCTGAGTGAATGTGATACTGTATACGAGATCATACCAAAACTCAGAAGATTACCGTGAATGTTTACTGTTAGTTAATTCCCCATTAGTTCTAGTCATGCAATGGCTATTTTTTCATCCCTTTAAAAACATTCTTCCTCCCGAATGCATTCCAGGGTAGGTGTGAGATAACTCACTAAATCACCATTTAATTTATAACTTTGTCAGTCATTCAGTGAGTCATGACTTTATTATTGCAGGAAT
>NW_009259486.1:359041-395649 GCF_000687185.1 Egretta garzetta | reverse complement strand
TTGCTTCATCTCCCCCTCTCCCCTTTGTGTAGCAGAAGCTTCTCTGAGTATTTTTACGTGTGCTGGTGCTTGCAGCCCAAGCGTGCAGGGGCACCTTGGAATTGAAGTGTTTCAAACCTACCCCAGAGCTGTGCTTTTGCTTTAAACTGTTGTTTATGCAGTAGTCAAGAGACAAATGGCATGAGCACTATCAGTGAGAGCACACTAGAAATTGCTACCTCCTCCTCTCTTCCTCCAGTCAAAAACAACAGTATTTGTAACCAGAGACAGCCTTATGCAACACACAAACATCTCAAGTATGGTAAATGATTTCCAATTGTTCCATGTGTCTAAGTAATTCCTGATCCCCCACTTCTGATATCTTTTGCAACTTTTATTAAAACAATTGCTTATTCCTGTTCTATTAGCATCTGGGTGTTTTGTGTGAACAGTGCCTAGGACACTGCAGATGTTTTCTCTATCCTGAAAACTTTGCAGCCTCATTACTGTTTCAAGTTAAGAATACATGCTAAAATTGGGGATGGGATGTATGAAAAGTCCCAAAGATGAAAGAAATGTATTTGTTCTATACATTTCCAATCAGCAAAACTGGGTTGGGCATTGCACTGCAATAGGTTTCTGATGTTTCAGTATCTTCTGACTAAAAGAAGCTCCAAAAGGAAGCTCCTCTTCCATTTGGCGCTTTGTTGAGCAAGTACAAATCAATGCCATTGGAGTGTCATTTTTCAAGATGTTTGATGAACATTTCCAGTCTGTCTGGAAGACCTCACAGTACCTCTGGACAGTCAGCTCACTTTACAGGTTAAGGTCTGGAGCTGGGTTATTCAAGAACTGACAGGTAATTTTGAAGTCCTTGTTTTGATCCTGTACCTGAGGCACCTGGATTTTGAGATAAGCATGTATTTAAGCATGTATTTTGGGATAGATCTTTCACCTTCGGTTTAGGATTTAAAAAACCCAACCAAACAAGAAGCAACTACTTCTGCTATTCACTTTTAAAATCTTAGATCATATTTAAATGCTCCTATTCTTAATTGAAATTAGGTACATGTTAATATAATGTCTTCCTCCTTATTTTTCATCATAATCCCTGTATTGCTTTTTTTTTTTGGCATTGATTACTTTATTCTAGAAAAGACCTCTAGGAAAACTATTAAGGATAGGCTTTTTTAATTTCTAATGTAAGATAGTTTCTAGGAGATTTGTTTATTTACTTGTTCAGCTGACTGGGTTGCTAGGGCTTCTTTTCTGCTAAAACCTGAATTGGTTTTGAATAAATCCTGGCGCTTTAGACCGCAGATGTGATGGCAGTATCCCTGTGACATGTTTCGGGATCATGTGCTAAGCTCTGTATTTTACTGCTTGTGGTTAACCCTGTTGTTCCACATGCAGAGCAGTCAAGTTATCAATCTTTCTGTCATAGACTACATGCCTGTCAAAGTTTGGGCTTCAGATTTGTTGCTTAGGGTGCTGGAAGGAAAAAGGTGGTGGCTCGCTATGGAAAGGCAGGGAAAAGCCTATTGAGTGCACGGGTACTGTGGTGCCTGGAGCTGGTGCACATGGAATGGAAGGAGCAAAGACCGGGATGAGGGACCTCTGGCTCTGGGAGTATGAATGTTAGCGGTTTAAGAAAATTTTCAGCCTGTGCTTACGAGGTGAACAAAATAGATTACACACAAATATATAAAAGAAAGCTGTCTGACTGTTGAAAAGTCTCATTTTGCAAACAATTGACTGTCACACGAGAAAGTACTGTTTATGATGTTATTCTGCCAAAAAAATTCTTCAAGCAAAAGTTTGCAGGGGAGAGTCTGTAAAGCAGAGGAAGGAAAATCTTCAGGACCAGGATTATGCTTTATGGCCCAAATAGGTGTCAGTGATGGATTCCCCAGGCTGCCTCATTGATAAGATACTGAAAAGCCAGGGCGTTTTGTGCAGTAATATCAGCCTGATGAGTGAAAACACATCACCAAGCCTGCAGATTCTGAAATGAGAAAATGCCAAAAGAAACACGCAGATTTTATTTCCTCAGCTGTTATCATGAGAGATCACAATCCTATTGAGCAGTAAAGCAATGCTGCTCTCTAAAACAAGCCACAAATTAAGTGATCAGACAAGATTTTTTCTTTTTTTTTTTTTTTCCTCTTTCTCCCTTTTTTTAAAAAAAAAAATTATTAGTTGACCCTTGGTGCTAAACAATTTTGGGGTTTCTAGTGAGATATGCATCCACTGGGTCTGATTTTTCTTTTTTTTTCCCAGAAGGTGTTGAGCACTTCCACTCCCTCCACTAAAGCCATACCTTGGGTTGTGTAAAAGGAACAGAAGGCCTATAGGGATTTCCTCTGAAGCTAATATACAAACAGCAGTCGGGGGCTCCAGCTCTTAAAAGTATAGAGAACCTTAAATAGATGGGCTGGGATGACTGGGAGGGAAAGGGAGACATCTGTTGAGTTGTTGAAAAGACATATGCTCCTAGCACTTCCTTTGTCATGCATTTTGGAAATCTTTTCTCTCTGAGTTTATTGCTAATATTTAATTTAAAACCAGATTTGGATTGTTGACAAAATTATAACTTGTAAACGGACACTTCCCCCCCCCTCCCCTTCCTGGTCTAATCTGAGTAGCGCTTGCTCTCCTGTTTCCTCCTCCTGCTGGTCCCAGCTCATGCACCCAGGGTTGTACTGGAGAAAGGGGGTCCTCACCCTGGCTTTGGCCTGAGGTGAGAGGGCAAGGCTGCAGGAGAGTGGGGAAGTGACGGTTTGCGAGCTGGTAATGCTTCACTCTTCCTGTCACCCTCCAGGCTAGTAATCACGTTTATATCAGATGGAAAACGTGACTTTATTTGTGTGTGTGTGTTTGTGTATGAGCACTTAATGACATTTCAAGGCATCCGACAAAAGCCTAATTCCTTGGATTGGTTTTGTCAAATAATAAAATGACTTGACATAAGTATAATTGAAAGCAGATGTGGAAATATGGAATTTTAGCAGTCATTCTCCCCCCCCCCCCTTTCTCTCTGCTCTCAGTTCATGCCAGAAATATTTTCATTTTTGCTTCCTACTTCCTCTCCACAGAACAAAGCCTGGGGAGGATGAGTTCTGGGGCAGGGAACCAAAGGGTATTCATTTCGCATTTTCATGTCTCCTTGTAAAATTTCCACCTTTCCGAGTTCACTTTCCATTATGAAGGAAAGTTTCATGTACCTCCCTTCCTCTCCCCTGATTCTGAACTCATCCGCTAGATGAACTCTGTTATATAATCATTCCTGTCCACGATGGCTGTTTACTGCTATTGCTTGAGTCTGAAATTGCAGGTTATGCGCTGGGCTCGGCTGAGCAAGCAGCCTACATTATGTTTTCGCCTTCCCCGCTTGTCTGGATTGAGTAAGTGTTGGATGGAAGAAATTGCAAAGGTGCAGAAAAGAAATTGTAAAGTTTGTGTGTATGCAAACACAACTGTGGGCAAAAGGTGGATGGGTTCTTTCCTAGAGTTTTACACTATAAAATATGTAGTGTTTACGGCTGCTTCTTAGCCTGAAAGGAATACGATAAAAACATCAGTGATGATAGCAAATGTATTATCAGCCACTTAAATGGCAGCAATGACTTTGTCCATGGAACAGCCCTTCCCAATATGTCAAACCAGTGTGAACAGAAAAATGAAGGGCTCAGAGCCACAATGGCAGTTTAAAATCAGCATTGATTTTCTTGAATCTTCAGCTATGCCAGCATCATGGTATCATTGCTCAGACTGTTTTGGAAAGAAACAAGGCTTATAAAAACTATTTTCTCCTCTTATTTTATCATCTTTTGAAAAAGAAGGTTGTGTGCTTCAGGGGAGTCAGGTACTCGGTTCCCATTTCAGTGGGATTCAAGCATATCCTGTCAAAATCCCAGCCCAGAGCTTTAACTGAGGTCTTTCAGCCTCCAGATGTTTGTGTCTGTCTATCTTCCCTGTGACTTTTGAATCTTTTGACCATCGGGGAAAACAAATAAATATAATTGAGCAGACTGGAGGTCTCGAAGTTGTTTGTGGTGCCATAAGTTACATACAAATAGGTGGGCAGTTAATGGACGAAGGGAGAGAGATGCATTACTGCCAGTAATAGAGGCTGTCAGCGCACAAGGCGTTGCCATCTGAACTTGTTCTTTCTTAGAATCCAAAGTCAGCCTCACGTGAGCCTCCAGTCCATCAGAAATGAGGGTTCACACCTTCAGCTGCCCATGAGACTGATGGTTCCTTCCTTCACAGCTGAGATGGCTGGGCTCTGTATGAAGAGGACTCAAGTCCGATTTTTGTATCCTGGACATTACTTTTATGGTTTCTTCACATGGTGGACCTTGTTTCCAAGAGCACTGAGACCACAGAGCTCCAACTGCAGGCACCAGTAACTTCAAGTGTCTTTGGAAATCACGGTCTCCATTAATAAGCTGTGTTAGTACAATGCCCAGTTTAAAAGCAGCAGGTAATGTCTGAGGCATCTACTCATTACTGGGAAGATCCTCATTTAAATTGTGCAAGGTCAAACACAGAGGCTGAAGTCCTCAAAAAGTAATCTGAGTGCAGGAAAGCAGCTGAATGTATTTAGAGCTTACAAAAAGAGATGGGGAGTGGGATGCTCTGCAGAGGAGGGTCGGTGAAGCTAGCCAAAATAGGAATGGCCACGAACGTGTCAGGGGGATAATCTAGCAAAGACAGTTCAGCAGAGGTGTTAGTCCTGCAGAAAAGTGACTAAGACGAGAGTCTAAGATAAAGCAGCCTGCTGCTTTAGTGCACACCTGCACCCTGATAGACATACCTACCACTGCCACAAGCACGCTCCTGTTACACGCAGGACTGCAGTGTGGCAAGAAAATTTAGCGTTAGACCAAACACATTGAAAGCATTCTTCTAGCCCATCTTTTGCTGTCCTGTGAATCTTAGGGTTCCTCCAGGCTGCTAGGCGAGAGTGTTGAGGAGGCATCAGGCTTTCTCCATGTTGGACGGATGTTGTGGTAGGTTTATTGAGCTTACCCAGGCTAGCATGCTCCTCCTTGCAATGCAGTGGACAGCCAGAGTGGTCAGTTTGTATTACGGAGGCAGAGTAGGCTCCACAGAGAGCTGAAATCAAGAGAATGCTGGGTAAGTATAATCTGGTGCTCAGTTTAGTATACTCATTTCAAGAAAGGAGATAGTTTAATAAATGTTCTGAATATATTAGAGCATAATGCTATATTAAATGATCATTATTTTTAAAAATTATTAATAGTAACTTTTTAGAAGGCAGAAATCAAAATCTCTGAGCTGCTGACTTTATTGCTCTCTATTCAGGTAAGTTTCATACTGTCCTTCCCAATACCAGTAGTGCTAAAGAGGCAGATCTTGCATTTCTTCAGGATACTGTTAACAGGATGTGTAGATGCTTATAAAGCTAACAGTTCAGCTTACCTGTATAATCACAGTGCATCCTGGGATTAGGCTAGAGAGACAAAAGTTTAAAGCCCGTGTCTCTGATTCATCAGTGAAGTATGTTGGTAAAAACATCCATTTGTTGTGAAACACTGTTGATTGCATGGTTCAGCTTGCACATGCAATTTCTTCATCTGTGCACACACTTATCAGATTTGTGTGGCCAAAACAGAGGCTTGCACAGTATTTATGGAAAGCTCATCTGTATATTTTCTCTTTTGCCATGATCAAAATGTCAAGATTGTCCGTCAACTTTTCACACGTACACGTTGTTCTAGGGTTTGAAAACATAATCGGTGGGGGCACGTAATCATCAGCTCCATCAGGTTGTTTTGGTTTCTGCAGGCCACTGAGTAGTGTAGACCTTAGGTAAGTTTCCTTCAATGCATCTGTTAAACATCTAAAAATCTAGTATGTGGCCATATTTCTACACTGGGCTAATTCAGTCTCCCAGACTAAATATGTAATGACAAGCTGAATGTTTCCTGCTAGGAGGTAAAACACTATTGGCCACAAATATCCTTGGTTTGTCTTTGCTGAAAGTGGTAAACTTAGAGCCGAGAAGAAATTTATCCCACTGTTGAAAGAACTCTGCAAAGTCAAAACTCTCTGGATCAGGACTCAAGGCTAGGTGCATTTTTGCTGGAGTGGCAGTGGAAAAAAATGCAATGAACTTAAGCACTAGGTAGGCCTTCATATGATGCTTGCTTTTTTTTTTCTTTTTTTTTTTTTCTTTAAATAATGTGAAAGTATGTGCCCCAAAACTATTAATACTGGCCTTTGCTTCCAACATTTGAGTATCAAGTCCCCCAAGCTGTCAGTTTTGACCTGAAGTTTGAAGGAAGCTTTCAGAACTCCATACAATATGTATTTGTGTTATTTCCATTTGTACCTCCTGGTTGGGAGGCTTCTGTCCCAGAGTCACTCTTCTTTGCTAATCCTCCCTGATGGGAGGGACACCTTAAGTGTACCTCCTCCTTCTCCCTTTCCTTCTCCAGCCTTCTCCATTGCACCAGGATCACTAATCATGCTTCCCTGAAGAGTTACATACTGTGGGTATTTATTCTGCTACCCATGTTTCACAGCCTCCATCTTCCTGGGCTGCATCAAAAGAAGCGTGGCCAGCAGGTCAAGGGAGGTGATTCTGCCCCTCTACTCTGCTCTAGTGAGATCCTACCTGGAGTACTGCATCCAGCTCTGGAGCCCTCAGCACAAGGAGGACATGGAACTGTTGGAGCAGGTCCAGAGGAGGGCTACTAAAATGGTACAAGGGCTGGAGCACCTCTCTTATGAGGACAGGCTGAGAGAGTTGGGCTTGTTCAGCCTCGAGAAGAGAAGGCTACGGGAAGCCTTATTGCAGCCTTTCAGTGCTTGAAGGGAGACTGTAGGAAAGATGGGGAAATATTTTTAGCAGGGATAACTGTGACATGACAAAGGGTAATGTCTTTAAACTAAAACAGGGTAGGTTTAGACTAGATATAAGGAAGAAATTCTTTACAATGAGGGTGGTGAAACTCTGGAACAGGTTGCCCAGAGAGGTAGTGGAGGCCCCATCCCTGGAAACATTCAAGGCCAGGTTGGACGGGGCTCTGAGCAGCCTGATCTAGTTAGCGGTGTCCCTGCTCACTGCAGGGGGGTTGGACTAGATGACCTCTAGGGGTCCCTTCCAACCCAAAACATTCTATGGTTCTATGACTCCTGCGAAGGCCTGTGCTTGTGTCCCTCACCTTCCACTTCCTTCCTCCTATTATTTGAGAAAGTAAGACATTTGTTGGGGGGAAAGCATAACAAGCTCTATTGAAAAGATGGGTTGGAAGGAGACGAGGGAGTGATACTGTTATTTCAGAAAGCATTAACGAATGTTGTCAGCCAAACCTTTGACCTCAGAGGGAGTGGTGGAAGCACAAAGCAGATGACGAAGACTCTTTGTGCTCCCCATTACTGTTGTGCTCCTTTTCCTTGGCTGTGAGCATCTGGAATAGTCTCTAACATTTTTAATTGAGCAAATGCAGCATTCCCAAGCTGTCGTGTGACAGACAAACAGACGAACCTACAAAGAAATGCCATGAATTTGAGTGTGTGGGTTCACAAGCTCAGTCAATTATTCACAACTAGAAAAATAAGGTTATATAAATGGTCAAGATTTTTCTAGAGTGACTAATTGTTTTGGATGTCTTATCCTTTGGATGATCCATTAAAAATACCTTAAAAGGACTTGTGCTTCAGCATACTGGTTCCCATAACCTTCTGAAAATTGAGTGTCCTTACAGATGTTTCATGGTGGACACCAAGAAAACCCAGAGGTTATTAAAATCAGTTTTAATCTGAAAGTGTTGGCCATAAAGTTATGCATTTCTGGCTAATGTCTGTCTGTGAATCCTCCTCACATGTTTGTGTACAGACTCTACAAATAAATGTTAACAGTATATTTTATAAGTTATGTTGTAGATGGAAGCACTTTGCTAGGAGCAGACACAGTTGTAATGGTCTGAAAGGCTGGGAAGGGAGGCCTAGGAAGAGTTCATCTGTTAGATCTTGAATGTGGAGCTGTTTACTAATACACACAAAGTGTTTTAAGAGGGAACGGGGCACTGCAGCATGGGGCATTGCAGTGTTGCTCTGGGGCATTGCTGGTGTCTGGAGCACGGGCATAAAAATGCCCTAATAAACTGGTAAAAGCTGAGTGGTGGCAGGCCTTAGTTGGCTTTTTGAGGGTTGCTGTAGAATGGGGGTAGCATGAGGTAGGCAGGATTTTGGTGGGCACAGCCACAAACTGGTCACTGCAGCATCCAGGAATGAGGCTGGAGAAAAGCAGCTGAAAGGTCACAGGATCCATCCAGCTAAACAGTCCTGGTGGGTGGCAGTCTGAAATAATTCCTGAGCTATTAATTAGGAAGATGCTTCTTCCAGGTTCCGGCCGAAGTCATAAGACATGCCAAGGCAAGAAGCCAAAAGATCAAAAGGACACTAAATATTTTTTTTTTTTTTAAGCCATTCTGTGGAGAGCGGGAGGAGAGAGCCGTCCGGGGCCGGTTCACACAGGACATGCTGACGGCTCTTGGCTTTGCTCTAGGATGTGCAGAAGCAGAGTCTGCCTGGCCCCGCTCTCCTTGGTTTTCACATAAAGACAACTGTGGGTTCTTTTATCTTAGCTTTATCTTTTGTCTTAGCCTCTCTTATAAAACTTTTGTGCTGATAGTATCTTTTGCCCCCGGTGTTAGGGTTGCACAGTACCTTGGTGTGAAAAGGCCGTGTAATTACCAGTGTTAACCATTTGTTACCAGCCCTTGAGAAGGAGTATTGCAAGTGTTGATTCCAGGCAAATGTCCTTGTTTAGCGTAGGTAGGCCCACCGCACCGTTGCTTGAGACTCACCTTAAATGACATGTGAAATACTGAGTTAGTCCGGGGAAAAAGCAAAGCGGTGATGCCTAGTGCTAAGGAACTGGGGAGAGGATGTACTTCACTTACATGGAGACAAGGGACAGATCATATTCCATGTTTCATTAACCGAGTAGTTAATGAATAGCACAACCCACAGAGTATTGTTTCCCACAGACTTTTCTCTAAAAGGCAACTCCTCTTGCTCCTCTCATTTCCATGAGTCCCCTGTTTGTATTGTTTGATAGATGGTAAGGGTATATACGCTGCAACCTTTCCCAAATTGGCTCCATGTGCCAATTTTCACTCACCGTGCACCTACCATTTTGTCAGACTTGGCTGAAAATGAATGAGGAATTTGAGATTTATTGGGGAGAAACTGATATGAGAAAATGACTGACAGTGTGGTATCTTAAATCCTCATTTCCAAGAGAACTTAGCTGAACAGGGTAAGTTTGGGGAACTGAAAGTAGCATGGAACTGATTTTTGCAGGAGGAACCTGGTAGGAAGGACACCAAAGCATCTAAACTTGCTTTGTGTCCCATGGATTCTTTTTTTTTTTTTTTTTGCCCACTGCAAAATGCAAGATAGGACATGAACATGGAAGTAGAAGTTGGTTGCTTCTTACAGTGAAAAAGAAAGCCAAAATTTTGCAACCCGAACAGGAAACATGTTGGTAGGTCCTGATTGTATAAAATCTTTCTTCTTCTGCCATTTCTCTTGTGGTTGCACAAGGGAAACCCCCTTTTTAGTGGAATGTTTTGGTGGGGTCCAGACTGAGATTCCAGCGGGGACTCTGTTGCAATCTTAAACTTGGAGCAGCTGCCATCCCTCCTTAATGACGTCAGTGACATTATTTTGATAAAAAAGAGCAAGTTCTCACAACTTTGGTGGAACTCACAAAGCCATTTAATACGAGAATTATTTTTCCTTTAAATGTCATATTTTTTAAATGTCATTACATTTTTTCAAATGTCATTGCAGAAAGGAGAGCTTAGAACAATAGATTTGTAGTATACCACGCCTGATTTTTTTTTGGTGCGTATTTCTGGTTGTTTATGAATTTATGTACATATTTAAGAAAATAACCTTCTAAAAAAATTATTATTGAAAGGTCCATTATCTCCTTTTCATTTTTTATCTCACTTTAAGTGGGATATAGAGGAAAAGGCAAACCTATCAATTATTTCATGACATTTCTGCTAGCAAAAATACCCTTACCTAGCCTCTAGAAGGAATTAGAGTGTTTACACTCTCCAAAACCACCTGAAGACCTTGGGAGTGCATGTCGTCTTGTAAATCTGATTCAGAGAAATGAAATTTGAGCTTCCAAATTACTCTGAGATTTGGAAAATACCACTGGTTAATTCTCATGACAGTTAATTGATAATAGATTCATATCATAAATCAAATCATCTAGGATGGCATTAGCTTTCAGTAAATGTAAACTTTTATTCAGATTGAAAGGAGTGAGAAGAGTCTTCCCCCTACAGTAACCAACCGTGTTTAACATTCCTACTGAACTTACTAGAATTGCACAGGTAAGTGAAGGTGATTACGCATGAAATGCAGGATCTCTAGAAGAGCAGAAGTGAAAGGTCACAATATCAAGCCATTTATTCTTTTCATTGATTGATAGATGTGAAACTAGTCCTCTTCACATGAAACTACATGTCCCCATAAAAAATATCCTAAAATTCTTACATTTGTCAATTTAATATAATCACCCTTTTCTCCACATCATTAAAACCATCTTTGGTGTTTAAGCAACAAGACTAAGTTCTGCTCCAGTGATTTCTTTCTGGCTATGATGTTTAGCTGGTAATATTTCATTTAGAAATTAATCATATTCTCTTATTGTTGAAGTTTTTATAAAAATGAAATTTGTCAAAGACAGGTGTATGCCCTTCATTGAGCTGAGGGAGAACATGGTATTAATCTTCCATTCTCCATACAAATGCTGCTTTATAAGATGGCTGAGTGTGAGAAAGTTATAACATCACTCTGCAAAATGATAAAATTTGGCATGATACAGGCATTCTGTAGTTCCTGAGATAGCGAAGAGGAGCAGCCCTTCCTTTTCCACTGCTCAGACTCCTGAGGGCTGCACATTTATAACATATTTAAAAAAAACCAAACAGTTCCCTCCCACAGCAATAACAAATTGCAGAGTGGCTACCAAAGCTTAAAGGACAGCCTCGAAAAGCAACAAGGAAAAGAAAACACATTCGGAGTAATTCTGTTTCACAGGTGTGGACTTAAGCACATGTTGCCTATAGTTTCCAGGCACGTATACGGTAGCTTGTTATAAAGCTTAAACTTGATCCTCATTGACAGCCATAAGACTGAAAAATACGCTGGGGCAGGATGTAAATCCGTACAAATATTAGAGATACAGCAATGGAAAAATAAGAAATCTTCCCACAGCAGCAGTGAGGAGGAAATACGCATTTTGAACTAAAAGGTTAACCTTGAGGATAAGCTCACTACTTCATGGTGCTGTCACATGAGGCACTGTCACAAATGAGTGCCAACCTGTAATCACTTGGTGATAGATACTATATGGCCTTTGCGGAAACTGCAAATCTAGGTCACAGAATGAGTAAAGGTCTGCCAAAGATGGGCTTGGATAGTGGTGACAACCCAGTCCAAGTCCCTCACCAAGCACATGCTTGTGACCTAAGGGAAGATTAGCGTCAACAAAGAGATGCAATACAACCCGGAGAGTGCAGGTGATGCATGAAAATTTGTATTCCCATGCACTGGGACAGACTATGTTTCCAGTCATCTTTAATTTGCCTTAAATTGCGGTGTGTCCACAGCACAGTTGGGCATACCGGGTATTGGTGTAGTGCAGGGATTCTCCTGTGATGCTGTTTCTTCTCCAACCTAAGACAATCATAAAGGTCTTGGGTTGGATAGTGGATTACAAGGTCAGATCTCTGCCACCGAGATTCGTAACATGTGGCTTGCCCTGCTATGGATTCCTTGCCTGCGTGGGTTTTGAAAGAACAAAATCACTCCACGGGGTTTTATTTCCACAGTTAGAGGGAACTGTTTAATTGTTCCTTGGGTTGTCTTCCTCTGCCTGGCACAAAGAAGGCAGTATTCCTGGTGCTAGGGAAGATTAAGTCACATTGCTATGTGATTTTTTTTTTTTTTTTAGTGGAGTGACCGATACAGGTGCGTTTCAGACCAGGTTTTGGTATGCTGTGTGCAGACTTCACTGCCAAAGCAGTCCCAACTCACCTGAATGCTCCTTCGAAGCTGGGCTCTCAGTGCAGGCTGGGCTGCCCCCTTCTGCCACAGGGAAAGGAGAGCTAGCCCAAGGTAAAGGCCAGATCACAGGGCCACTTCTCCCCCACTTATTTGTGGCTGAGTTTTGCACTGTACTCTCTCAGATGTAAAAAGGGGAAGAAAACCTGAATAATTAAGTGTGTGTGGGGGAAAAGTTATTTCCTTGGCACCACTTCTATCTTTTTCCTCTGAACTGTAGTTTCTCATATGCCTTCATATCCAACATCTGCTTGCTGGATCTGATTGTGAATGCACACTGGATGCCTCATTATGCATAGATTTTAATCTCTCTGTACATAAACTAATCTTTTTACCAGTCTGGCTTTGCTGTCTGCTTATTATGTTGGTGGCCTTTGAGACTTTATTGCACTTTCTGTTGATGAGAAAGTTTTGCACTGGAGATTATAACTTCCAGAGCCAGGGGGAGGGATGGAGTACGCTTAAACAGGCTAACTCAACGTCTTCCAGGAAAGAGGCACAGAAGAGCAGGTGAACCAGAGCCTCGTCTGTCCTGGAGTGTGGTGGCAGTGAGCAGTGTGTATTTTGAAGAGAAGATACAGAGAGTGCAATGTTCCCATTACATCCCTCTCGCTTCTGGCAAATTTTAGGAATGAGCTGAAGAATGTTCCCGAACCATTGTGTTTAATAGCTAATGACTTTTGGTTAAAGAAATCTGATCCTCCCTTTGGTCAGTAATATTTACTGAATAATGTCTTCAGATCCCTGCCAGCCAAGTTTTCCATGAATCTTTGAAGGTCTGTGGAAATTCATTGGGCTCGTTTTTCAGTTTCTTGTTGTTCAGAAGAGCAGGGCCGCTCCAGCTGAGGCCATCTAAGGATCTGACCTTTGGATTCATGTCTGCGCTTGTGTGCTTTCTGCCGCTGCTGTGCTAGCATTTTGCCACTGTCTTCACTGCAAACAGTTGAGTAACGTGGTGATCTGTGTAACTGGTAAAGAGTCTCTCTGACTCGCAAAATTCAAAGAAGTAGGAAGGGAAGGCTGTTTCTTCTTTCTACACGGCCTTTGGGATTGAAAAGGCTTTTCATTAGTTGTTAGGTGTGTATACATATGTCTGTATATTTGAGGAATAATTTTCCAAAATTTTATGGTCTCATAAACACGCTGGGTTTCATCTTTTAAAAGCATGGCCCTGGTACATGATAGGAAAAAAGAGCTTTTGTTCTGAAAGAGTTTTCTCAGTCATAAACCATGCATTTAGCTACTGAACTTGCCCACATTTTGTTACTGTTTTCCCTCCAAGTATACAATACAGTGTCAGATTAGACATTCTACAGTGTATTACAAGTCTTCCTTTTAGTTTCACATAAACAAAACTGATAAATATTGTCAATCAGAGTTACTATTTCTAAGTGCATATGGTGAAGTTGTGGTCATGAGCAGTGTAAGCCCAGGCAGCTTTTGTAGCTCCCTTTGCTGACACTAAAGGTTTTGTAATTTTCTTTTTAATTTCTTTGAACTATAAATAGAAGAAATGTACTGCAATGCTTTATTCCCGATGACAGAATATACAACAGTCCATATGCCTGAATTTTGGCTCAGTATCGGCCAGATAGACTTTTGTAGTTTTTTCATGTGCTATTGATGATTCAAGGGTTAGATAAATTTACTGTAGTGGGAGGTATTGGCAGAAGTAATACTTGTATAAACATGATCCTTTTAGTTGTAAAATAAAAACTACCACTAAATCACTTCACTCCCAGTTGCACACATCCAGAAGTTCTTTCTCATTCCCTGGGACAAGGTTTGGTAAGTCCCTTCTGGTCGTGAGTTGCTTTCAGAGGATGATTTAAACTTTAGATAATTCTGTTGTATTCTGCTAGGAAATCAGTTGGAAAACCAAGTTAAACACAGTACATTTGCACCCTGGTTCTTAGCGTCAAGGAGGGTAACTGAGATGCATTTCAAGGATGTTTGCGTTGGTTTTAGGCATTAAGGTGGTAAATAGGCCACTCGTTAGTAGCTGGTATGTTGCCTATGTCCATAAGCATCCATGCAGAACTGATAAACCCATATGTAATAGTTGTCTCTTATTGACGCTATGACTGATGATTCATTTCCAGATGCAGTTTCCTGCCTGGGAGCTTTTATGCAGTACAATGCAAAAAATCTTAATTTTACTCTTTTTTTGTGGTTTGTTTTTAATCCAGTTGCTTACTGATTTGGAAACTTCCTTCTATGTATTGTGCCTAATTGCAATATTATAGCATCACATTTTATGGCAGGGACAGAATTATTGTTTTATGCAGCATTTGTTGGTGGCCCCAAATTCAGATCCATCTTGAACATGAAATGAAAGATAATCATGCCTTTTGCTAGCTGGGAATGACCTTGTAGGTCACTTGTTGGATTTTCTGGCACACAGGGAGTGCTTGACTTGTACCTTCTTTTATGTCATACCATGAAAACCCTTGTAGGCCCGCATGGTAAGGATTCCTCATAAAAGAGGAATGTTCAGTTAGCCATTTACATCAGTTTTAAGTTTGTGTTGGTTTGACAAAAGTAATAGATTTGGGCGTCTGGACTATGGGATCTCAGATATTTTGGTGTGCTCACTGTATGTAAACACCAAGCTTTTAACATGGTTGGTTTGTTTATTTTTCTCTGCATTTTAGAAACAAGGAAACTAAGGCACAAAAGATTTCAGGTCCTCCCCCGTCCCCCCCCCGTCCTCTCCCCCCCCAGATTTTCCTCTCCAGAATTTCAAGGAAGCTGAGTATTTGCAGCTCTGGAAAAATTCAGTCAAAGCTTATTACCTCTTAAAAGCAGTCTTTACCTACTTGAGTTCCTAAATGCAGAGCTAGAAGCAAAATTTTAAGAGCTATTTAAAAGTATGTATACCTAAATTCTACTTTGTGTTATTATAGGTGTTTATGAAGACCATGCAGTTGGTGTTTGTGTGGGTAATTGCATATATACCTATGTATCTATGTGATCCATGTATATATACGTGTGTATATTATCTGAAATATAACATGAAGACACATACAAAATATGAGAAAATAACAATACTTTGATTGAATTTGGCTACATTTTAATGGTTTCCTGATGGGAAGGCAGTATTATTAGCGGTGTCCTGGGAACATACTTGCTACTTTCTCCAAGAGATCTTTATCAAGCAACAAATGATTCAACAGATCTGGAAGTCCAACACTCACAGTACATGTCAGAAAACCTCAGTGTTGAGGTCATGGTTCTTTGGGGTGCTGGCTACTATCATCCAAAGCAGCGATCCCAAAGAGTCAGCTTGGCATTTCGGAGCACGGGCTGTTCTGTTCCTGTCGGCTAGGTGATTACATTTGGGGAAAAGTTTGAGTGGAAAGGCATTATATTATTGGATTGACTTCAATAAGTACTATACAATTACGCACACAAGCTTTCTCTGTGTGACTCAGGAGTGTGGTTTTTCTAACTATGAAACATGGTGTTATCTATAGCCCAGAAAGGTTTTGTTTGACAGCTCTGGTAATCCCTTATGAACATCACCAGATTACAATTCTGATTTTGCTCTTTTATTTTTTTTTTTTCCCCACATCTGGCCATGCATTCATATATACCATGTATATATACACAGTTAAACTGTTTGGTTTTAGTGCCCTGACTTACGAAAGATGACTTCAGGAAGAAAGTGTAAGCAAAGATTATTTGGAGAAGCAGTGGATGGCACTGTTGGATTATAATTATAAAGCAATAAGGCACGCAAATCATAAATTACAATATTTTTTGAAAAATACATAAACTATATTATACATGCCTCAAAAGGTACGAGTTGAGGTTAAGCCTCAGTGGAATGTGACATTCAGATGGGCGTTGTTACTCTATGGTATATTATAAAAACCATTGGGGTCAGCTGAAAAGAGGCCATGCTAGTTTGGGTTCCAACATTTTGTGGTGTTGCTCTCATCCCAGAACTGCTGCTTATGAAGGACATTTTTTGCATTGAGGGGTCTAGCTGCTAAGAGGGAAGAAGGGCTGGTGGCATCATGGAGCCGTGCTGGGGTGCTGGAGCAGGGCTGCTGCTTCAGCCTCGTCAGATGGGCTTGCATTTGCTGTCAAGAGTTGAGAGGTCCCAGAGGGCACCAAGAGGCTGCAAACATTTCATGTAAAAACGGGCACATCTGTTCCCATGTGTTGCAAAGGCTTATGCACACCTTGAATCACGCTTGCCTTGACCTATGCTAAGAAAATTATAAATTTTGACATAATTTTGGGCTGGTCATGTGTACAGAGGTGAATTTTACCCTGCCTTAATGTTCCTCGCTTGGGATACTTGTACTTGGCTTTCCTTGGTATGGGCTGTGAAGGGACATTTGTTGCATGGTGGACCTGGTTTTTCCCCTGTGTTGTAAACATTTATTTCCTTTTTCACCACGGTGCTTCCACGGATAGATTTGTAGAGGTATGTTTTTCAAGGAACAAACATTTTCAAGTGCTTGTTCCACTGCAACAATCAAAATAATTCTCATTATTTATTAGTGACCACAACCAAATTTAGAAATAGCAACAGCAAAAAATAGGTGAACTTGTGTTAAAGCACAACCTGCTGAAAAAGCTCCAGTTCTTTCTTCGCAGTCAGGCAGATGTTATGGGTTTTTTTTCCAGGTCTTTCCCAGTAGCGTGCTCCTGCCTCGCAGCTTTTGCTCGGTCGTGCTCCTACACAATATGTTGTTCCAGTCTCTGGACATTGCCTGTTCTCTCCTATTTTATACTGTGTGCTCTTCTGGCAGTGAAAATGCCTGCTCTGCCTGCTTTGCGATTGCCAGAGGGTGCGGAAGGGTGCACCAGTCTGAGGGGTCATCAAGATACCCCTAAGGGTGCTTTCTCTCTTCTTTTGAGGAGCACCAGGCCACAGCAGTCAGGCTCTGTGTTATTAAAGACGACAAAACAAGCTGAGGTGTGTGGTGGGAGCTGTTTAACCTGCGGAGTGTAGGGTTCAAGCCTTAAATGTTTTTATGCCAGAGTCAGGCTGTCCCACTCATTGCATTTTGAAAGGGGGAAGCTAGCTCCTGGTGCCACCCAAGAAAGGGCAAGAAATTAGAGGAGGTTTGCCCTGATGGGAAGCAGCTGCTTTCAGCTAAATGCTCAAAGGAAGGGAAGAAAGCCAGAGGTCCTGAAGAGATGGAGAGAGGTGGGGAGGAGGGAGTGAGAGGAGAGCAGAGGCTGAGGCGATGGGCTGGAGGGTTGTGGGAGCACTGGCTGTACCTTCCACTTAGCTCCTGCCCTTACTGTTGCTGTGGTGCATTGCCCTGACATTGCCAAAATGGGAACCCATGTTGTACGTGGCGTGGGGGAAGGGGAGGAGAATAAAACCAGATGTCAGATGGGAGTGGGGGGGGAGGAGGTTTGTTAGAAATACAAAATACTGTTTGTTTTTTAAAATAAAAAATAGTAGGAAGTGTGATGAAGGAAGCTGAGTGTAGGCGGGGAGGAGTGCAGAAGGAAGAGAAAAGGAAAGGAAGGGGGGAGGAGAGATCTGAGGAGAGGTGAAGGGTTGATCAGGGCAGTGCTCCCTCCTTTAACTCAGTATACCATTTGAAATGGCTATATATAGTTAAGAAATGCTAACATATGGCACTCATATAGCATATGGCACTCAAAATAGTTAAGAAATACACTTGTCTTGCAGCCAAATGCTGCCTTCAGTTGCATGGGTGTAAGTGAGGATAGGATTTATTTCATACAAGAATGTTTCTCAGATTGCTCTGACTGTTAAAATAAAGTGATGGGAGGGAGCTCCCCTTCTATTTCATCTTGAACCCTCTTTCCTCTGTGTGCAGAAACCGAATCCCCAGGGCAGAGCAGGATATGTGTACCAAAAAGATTCCTGTCACCCTCCCGATCCCTGCCTTTGATTCATAAAGGCTCTTGCTGGGGATTCACAGAAGTCAATGGAGAGACTTACAGTCATTTCAACAGCCGTTTAGTAGGCTTACAATATCCACAAAGTTGGCACAGTTTTATAGGTTTTAGTTTTATTTTCTTAATTGAACTTTGTAAAAATACTTTTTTCCATTTGGAGATTAAAGAATATGCACAAAGCCATACTGCCAAAGGAGCTCTTGCTCCTTTCTTTGGAAAGTGAATGGGTTTGTGAATTAAGCGAGAGTGGAAAATCCTGATTTCTGTTTCTCGTTCTGTCCCTGACTGGCCTTAGTAATCATTTGCATCTGCAGAGCAGTTCTTAAACTTCCTGTTGCTTGGTTGTATTTAAAATTGGAGGTGCCATTTGAAATGGGAGACACAGTATGAAGGATGTTGCATACACATGTGGAAAGGAGTAGTCTCTGTTCCTTAAGAGTTTATAATAATAAATGGACAAGAGACAATGGGGGGCAAATGGAATCATTATCCTCCCAGGTGAAAAGCTAATTTTTACTGCATGAAGGAAACACTTCAGTACTTACCTACAAAGAAGTCCCTCCACTGGAACTGGAATAATATTTACAAAACCTGCCCAACCCCTTTACATCAACAAATGAGAAAAAAAAAATATTTATTCTGCCCAAGGAAGGGGGTTGCTTTTCCTGCTCTTCTTATCTAATGATGGGACCCTCAGAGTCCTCAGCTACTGCTCTGCTTCTCAACAGCATGCTCAGAATATGAATTACAGCTCCACATGCTAAGTCTCTTGCTCCCAGCCCTGAGCTGTGCAATTTTAGACCACAGTGGCTTCAATCAAGCCGATTAACTTTTCTTACTAAGACATGGTGGACATCTTTTACCAGATTCTCAGTCCTGACTGCTGCTCTTCTACCGGGGTTAGTTGAGGGTATCCTTCAAAAGATGCTCATTACTTAAGGGGTTATTTGAGGCTAGCCTTCAAAACATGCTCATTACTTCCATCCCTCAATAAAAGGAATACTTTAAGTGGGCTTAAAGGTGAAGGAGAAACACAAATGTGGGTTAGAGACATTATACTTAGTCGTGCCAATTTCATGCTTGGCACAGATGATGAATTCGTGTACTAATAATTGCAGAGGGACAGTGATGATATATGGCAGATTAAGAATAAGTTGCAGGAGGGAACCCGCTTTGCTCAGCCTGAATTTCTCTAGGTCTTCCCAGACTCATGTCTTGAGTGGTACCTTTGCTACCTCTGCAAGAAATAGAGAGTACATATCCTCCTACTTCAACTAGACAGTGGAGTCCTTAAAGTGCTATTCAGAGTGCTGTGTAATTTGGTTTACAAACTCAGGTTTAGGCAATGTTTTGCACTGTTGTGTAGAGTAAAACCTAGGTACTGCCCTTTCAAAATAGCTAGGCGCATGAAATACAGTTCCAATAATGATGGAGGTGTCAGGAAAACAATGTCTCTCTTCTAATGCATCTTCCCACGCAAAAGTATGCCCAGAGAAAAAAGTTCAGGGTCTTTATTCTTGTTTCACAGTCAGCCTTGGTTGTAAACAGTTAAAATTACATTCTTCATTCCCCTGTTATATTAGGTTTAAAGACATAATAAACTAGGAACCATGTGTATTATACATCCTATCGGTAAATATCAGTTTTGGTCAGATGAATGAAGAAATGCTGTGGTAAATCCATAACTAAAAGCATGTTTAGTTTGTTACTCAACTCATATAAACCCGGAGGACAATTTGCTTAGTGCAAGCCATCTCTTCAGATTTGTAAATCACATACAACAGCCTGAAGCATGAGCACACCGTGCACTGTCTCCCCCAGCTCTGCCATATCTTGTCAGAGTTCTGAATTTTATTGAAGTTTTCTATCCTTACAGAGCGTGTGAACTTCTTGGCTCACTAGGACAGCAATGTATCATACAACCCAATTAGAGCTGTATCACCATCACTCCCTCACATTCTACTCCTGAACTTTTATTGTTTCCTCCGCCTGCACATCCTTCGTTGCCTTTGTAGTTTTTGTGGAGACTTCCAGAGTGTGAGCCTACACACCATGAGATGACCTGAAAAGCCATGCCACGCAAAGTGCTTAGTGATGTGTATGTTAGTCATCTGCCTTACTAAAAGTTACACTTACACCAGTTGTTTGCAGATACCCTAGGATGCTCTTTTGCTTACTATAATTTCTCCTTTAGAGCTCTTAGTCACTTCTTAGTCAGACCGCCCCCAAGGGAAAAACTCTCCCCCAGACTTCTCTTTTTTTTTTTTTTTTTTTTTTTTTAATGCAACCTCCAGAGTAAGCAGATTTCGTGAATGCACCTTGCAGCTTTGCATTAGTCAGAATGCTCTAATAATCACATCATCTTCTCTGTTCTCCCTAGCCTTGGAGCAAGGCAGGGGGTGGTGGTGATGGGGTGTTCAGCATCTATTTCCAGTGTCAGCTTCTAGACAGTGAAAATGAACATAATTTAATTCTCCTGCTGTCAAATGAGAAATCAATCTCTTTTCCTTTGTTTATGAAGAGTTGTTAGAGAAAGCAGATGAAAATGAATGTGTGATTAACATCTGATTGCTTCTTTTTGCCATTTGAAAGCCTACTTTTAAAGCAACTATTCTCAATAATATGAAAATGCCTTCACTTAAAGCCATGTAGCTCATCAAGTTCTCAAGTCGTCCACAGGCTGGTCCTTTTTCTGTAGGTCACCCTTCCTTCGCTTCGAGCTCAGGCTTTGTGGTGGCCGGTGCACCGCTTGCCTCTCGCTGCGGCACGGCCATGCGCTGATGGATCTTCCCACCAGGTCATTGCTGCCTTCTCCCCCAGCCATCTCGGGGACACCACCACTGCCTGTCTCCTGTTACAGCCCTCCCACTCTGTTATATCAATTGCACTAAAGGAACAAGGAATAAAAGTGTGCCCCCCCCCCCGAACCTTAAACCTACAGTCACGGGGAGATTTTTCCTTTCAAGAAGAGGAAAGAATCTGAATAGCCTCTCCCATGAATATCCCACAGTCTTTATGTAACTTTTTCTAAAATTAAATTCATCCATGTTATGTCTATTCCTTTCCGATGTTTTCCTGATTGCGCGATGCGATCCTTCCAGTGGAGACAACTGGTTTATATTCCCTTGTGAGCAAAGTGGAAACTTGTTAATGAAAATGTCATCACAGCAAATGCTTTTAATTCTCTCATAACCACAGGCAGCAGTATGTATAACATTCACTTGCCAGCCCACTGTATGCCTGTCCATTGCAGCTACTGCTTGCTCTGGGGCAACTGCGTGGTTCTCTCTCTACAGATGCTAGCAGAGTTTTTGGCTTTTCAATGAAATGTATTAATTTCATTGGCTAAATTTTGACCAGAAAGAAAATTTTTGCCAAGTGGTACCCCGTCAAAGCCTGGGAGCTCCTGATACCTGGCAGTAACTCCTCACATTTCCACAGGTGCTATAAAAAAAATAAAACACCCTAAGCAGTAGTTCTCTCTGTCCATATATTTTATTAAAATGATGTAGATACTTAGATATGCTCCTACCCTTAAGCATTTGGGTCCATTAGCATACTTACAAATATCTGTATGGCTCATTTCTGGGCCTGAAACCCTGTTCATCAAAACTTACAACCATGTGCTTCAAGAGGAAGCCATGCTTAACTCAGTCCCCATGCCACAGGAGATGCATTAACACATCAAAGGTAGGGAGCAAAGCCATCACAAGAATAGAATAAATGCATAGTTCCACAGGGGGCATACAGATGCAAAACCTACCTATTTTTGTGTGTGTGCTTTCTTGTTTGTATACGCAGCTAGAAGCCTGCTGACCAGAAGGTGATGCTTTGATAGGCCTGGAAACAGAAAGAGGGTAGAAAGTTTTGAGAGGGTTGTTTACCAAAAAAACCAAGCAGCGCTCCAAGTTGGAAATGGAAATACTATACCAATATTTTTGTGCTCAGTAGGTTGTTGGAGGTGCAGCTACCAGATTTGCACTTCATCATTTAAGTATTCTGCTGCTCAAATCTTTTTCCCAAGGCATGTACCCTGTATTTACCACCGGATTAACCCCTGGTCTCCTGGTATGATATGCTGGCTGTTTTCTGGCAAACACAGTTTGAATTGCCTTTTTCAATAGTTCACACCTCATTTTATGCCCTCAGATAAATTGGTACCTTTTCAGTCCAGCTACTATTTTTAGTAGAAAATGTTTTCCCTTATGGAGCCAAGGAGATGTGAAGCAACAGTATTTACTAAAAAATCCATCTGTCCTTTTTTCCCTCCTGAATTTTAGGAATTTTGTTCGTGTGCCTTAATATGAGCTTCCTACATGCATACTCCTCCCTCAAACTGTTCTCCTGATAACTCATATATTCAGCGTCTTGGGAGACCTATTATGGTACAGAGCAGCATCAGTTGTGCAGAGGTGAACAAAGGAGGCCTTCAGCATGGTTAGAGAAACTCAGGAAACTACCTTCAGAGGGTTGACCAAAGCAGAATATGTACTTTGTATTGCATGGGAGGCAGTAGCCTGACAACAGTACCTAGACAGGATTACAGTTAAATCGTCTTTTATTTTTTTATTTTAGGTGGTTGTTTAGCAGCAGCAGCCCAGTTTAGTTCTCTGAACTATCTCTATTGTTCACCAAGGGCGTGAACCTGAAAAGGGTTGTTCCAAAGCAAAACTGATGTGATATCCTTAAGTTAAGGATAGATAAGTGCATCAGCTACTCAAGCACTACTAAAAGTGCTTTAAGTACTTCTAGTTGTTGTGCTGGAGATATTCAGTGGCTGAAAAGGTGGGTTTTTTTGAGACTGCTTCTATTGCATTAGGTCTAGCTGTTGTTTTGGGGAGAGTTATGATAACACAAAATTATATATTGCTATCAGTGCTACCAGGATTGGGGACACTAAAACCTATATTTACAGATTTTCATGCCTTTCTGACTGGATTAAGTTCTAAATAAATGTGTGCAGTGATGGTATATGGCAGATAGAAAAGTAAAGCTCTATATGCAGTATATGCTACTGATGAGTTCAATTACTATGTACGTTACCAAGTGCAACCTGAGCACAACAATAATAGGAAAATTAGTTAGAGTATATATATAGGAAAAACACATAAAAGGAGAAATTGCTCTAAACGGTTTAAGCATCTCCAGCTTCCCACACTTGAGCCAAGCTGCTTGTTTTCAGATCCAGAGAGATATATTGCTTAGTTTTACTAGATATAATGTGTTTAATATGTACATTTCCCCTGCTTCTCCTCTGGAATATCTGAGCATCTTCCAGACAATAACAGATTTATCTTGACATCCACTAAGAAATTTTTGTAAGGCCCTTTTTACTGCTTGTCATCAGGGATGCTTAAATCCTCATAGCTGCCATGGTTTTAACTGTACTTCTGAGTGCTATGAGCTAAAGCCACCAAGGGAGCTCTAATTTTTAGGCATCTTGGTACTGTTGCCTCAACCTGGAGTTAGGCATTAAGGCTGCATGCACTGTGAGTGGGAAGGGTCTTCAAAGTGGGATTCACAACTAGCTTCAGTGATACAGCAGTAAATAAAAAGGGAACAAATTTATGTGTGTGGTGACTGGAAGGACTGGAAGTGGGCTGATATTCACATGTCTGTATGAGGGGAGATGGTAAACTTAATTTGTGTGCATTTATTCCTAGCTACAAATGCAGCTGGAAGCTAACTGGCTGGGAATAACATGGATAAGCATGTCTCCCTCTTCAGGCTTAGGGGCTTTAATTCTGGTCTGTAAGAAGGTACCTCCTTCCCTTTGAGTTTGGAGACATCTGAAGATGTTTTGGTGTTGGATACTGGTAGAGATCACACTACAGCCTCTTATGAGTGGATATAGTCTCCATTCCTTTACCAAGGTGAAGAGCAAATTAACTTGTGTCTCTCCTATGTCAGTTAGTTTCTGGTGCACAAAGGACAGTATTAGCAGAAATAGTATTTTAAAAAATAAGGAGGTGTAGTCCAAGGCAGGAATCAGGCTTGTGAGCAACCTACGTCATTTGAAGTCAAAGAAATTAAGCAACTGCTCCCAATCTTTAGTGTTCAATTATTATGCTGGTACCCTTTCGTGGCCACAGCTAGACCTCTTCTCAGCAGTGAGCTCCCCAAAGTGAACAAAGCGCTTTTAAACAAAAATACCCCCAAATCAAAACAAAAAACCAAACCCAAATTTGATTAAAATAAGAGCCAGGAACTTTTTTTAATTAGAAAGAGCTCAAAGTAGTGACAGAATAGAAATTTTAAATAGTTTATATACCTCCCCCCTCTACACGATGCGTCACCAGGTTGGTTGTTGCTTCCAGCCAACTTGGCGATTTTCCTAGTAGCAGCAAGTGTTAGCTGGTCACAAGAAGATGCTTCTTCACACCTTGACACCTGCCTATCTGTTTTAGCCTAAAGACTCCCGTGTCACTTGAGACCTTTTTGCCTACTGCTGCCCCTTGCAGGCTCAGTAGCTATCAAGGCAGATCTTTACGCTCCCCTTTCTAAAGGCACATGTAACAAAAGGCTCTCATAGCTAATTTTGGTAGCTTTTCTCTCATCACGTGAGTTATGGTGGAGTCCACCCTGACACAAGCCTCTCCATCCATGACACAGGAAGTTCAGGCAACTGACTGGGAGCTGCAGTTTGTATTGTGAGGGTCAGGTACCTAAAAATGAGCTGCAGCCGTGCTCAGCCCAGGCCTGTGCACTTTAGAACTGGGGGACTAACCTGCAGCAGACCCAGAATATGACATAATATTTGTTTTATAAGACCAAGAGAGGAGATTTTCCACAGATGGTCTGCCCTCCATTTTGAATTCAGCACAGAAACAAGCATTATTTTTAGTGGACAAGGTTACTTTGAAACCAACTGTGTAAAAGAAATACAAGTATCAAAATATAAGAAAAGTTGCGAATCTTTTACTAAGCCTGCTTTTCTGCCAGCCACAGAAAAAGAGGCTGAAGGGTGGTAGGAGAGTAAAGACTGATAGGAACTTCAGATTTTTCCCAGGTGTGGGGGTAGTGAGAAGTTGTCTGCCTCAAGTCTGATACTGCTTGTGCCTCTCATTTGAAAGAGAGGAGACTCTGCATTTAGAATAACTCCATGGAAGAAAAGCCTTTAGGTTCTTCTAAAAAGTTTAACTATGACAAGGATATTTGATAGACTATATTTGGGATAGTTGAAAAATACTAGGCCTTTCCCATGAGAAGAAACAAACATTTTCTAATTCAGTAATGTTCACTGCCTTTTCTTTCCTTTTTTCTGGGAAAGGAGTTAAAGCAAGGAAGTGTGTGTGGAAGTAGAAGAGGAAGAAAGGCTCCTGCTTCACAGGGAAAGGAAGTGTCTTTGGGGTGTGAAGTACAAAATCCCACTAATAACAACCATACTTTTGGTACTGATGTTAATATCACACATTTTTTACACTGTCATCTCTGGGACTGCTGGTCTCTGCAAGGGTCAGTGGGAAGGCAGGCGTGTGTTAGGTTGGAGCTTTGGTGGTCCATGTGGACAAAATGCTAGTAAAGGCCCCAGGTTTCCTGTGCTGGTTCTCTTTCTCTGTGTACTTAAACCACCCAGCCACGGCAAATGAATTGGCAGTTAGAGCGTGGGTATGTAGTTGGCAGCCTAAGGAAGGATTTTAATGAGAAAGAGGGCCCACTCCTCCTCCTCTTCCTCCCATTTCCCCCTTTTTAGAATGAAATTTCAAGCATCTTCATTAGAGGAGAGCTGAGAGAAACAGTTTCTTCATTTATTGGAGTCTTTGCTACTTCTCCAGTGTTTTCTGTTACCCTGTGCTCAAGCCATACCTGGAGTGTTCCTCCAGCCACGCTGCTCCTGGGGCAAGGTGCCAGAGTCCCTTACCTTTCTACCATCAGCCAAATTCTATCTCCCCTTTAGATCACAACATGCTTTTTAAACTCACAATTACATTCCTTCTTCCCCCCTCTCTCTCCCCATGGAAACATATTCCATAGGTGGGAAAAATCCACATGAATTGGCCCCCCAGGATCTTGTATCTCCTGTTTCAAGCCAGTGTGCTGTAGGAGCTCTGGCCCCCACCAAGCATTCCCTTACGGCAGTAAATGGTACTTTACACTGTAGCTCAGGATGCTTTCCCTGTGTAGCTGGGAGTGTTATTGATAAGACTCAGTTCTCTGTTGTCTAAGGACCATCTGTTACTGGAAGAGGCAAATACTTTGCATTTTTGGCGATAATTTGTTCTCTGAGAAAAGGCGACTGCTGAAATGAATTGATGGCTCAGTCCTGGAAAAGTGGCTTTAATGATAAACTCTGTCACCACATTTGGTATTAAATGGCACTAAATGCCATTACGGTGAGGGTCACAGTGACAAGGTCCAGAACCAAATAGGCAGGGATCACTTTTTTTAATTGGTGAGTTTTCTCTAGTAGCAAAAGGTCATTTGAGAACATGCATTTAATGGATTAGAGAAGCCTCTTAGGCATCAGTCCTGGATCTCACAACATTCTTGAGGTGGGTGCCAAAATGATGCCAGTTGACCCACTGCTGTGGTTTATTTCTTTATTTTTCCATCCCGCAGTGAGGGGTGTATGTAGGTCAGTGCTGGAAAACATCTGTGAGGTCCTGTTAGAAAGCTTGTACTGCCTGTTCCTGAGCTGAACTGGTTTTGGACTCGGCTAAGAACTGTGCTTTTCATACAAGCGCTGACTTTACCATAAGCTGTCAAATGAAGAGAGGAAAAACTGGTACAGAGTTTAGTAAATATTTAACTCCAAAGGTGGCTCTTCTTTTTCTGCGGGTGCTTGTGCAGTGTTTAGGCTTGCCGTCAATCCCAGTCATTGATGGAAAAAGGTCACCCCACGGCCCTGCACGGAGGGAGGTGCTGTATCGAGGGAGGAACTGGCAAGTTAAGCAAGTATAGCAAGCAAAGATGACTTGTCCAGGTGAATTTGTCTTTGAGCCAGGAGAGGAACTGAGGCTCCCTGTTTCTCTAAATTGTCTTTGCTAAACCAGCAATTCCTCAATGTGGCCACCAGGGACTTTGCGTGCAACCACTGCGTAAAAAATCACTTTTTATTACTCTGTTGTGTGCCTGGCAACTGTGACCACTGTGAATTTGCTGTGGCTACATGTACGACCACAGCACAAATTAATCTGAGAGCTCTTGACTCAAGGGCTGTTTTTCTACCGCTCTCCTTTGGAACTGTTGCGGGCTATCATGTTCTGAAGTGATCATAGGTATTTTAAGACACTACTGCTAAGCAGTGATCTTGGAAGGTTCAAAAATATATTGAGTCACTTCTAACCTGACTATATTGTAGCCTGGTCTATTGCCATGTTTAGGATTATACTCTGAAACTGCCTGCAGTAACAGGTGGTTAAAGCTGATATTGTAGGGAGTCATTTTTAGGTGTTGTTCCTAAAACTTTCTGTTTAGGTAGCTGGCAGTAAAGGTTTTCTGTGAGTAAATGGAGCATTTATACACGCTTTTAGGTTATAGGCTTGAATTTCCATGGCTAGTCCAAAGGAAAATACCAACAGCTGAGCTGTAAGTACTGGAAATATGACATTTATAATAGGCATATTATTGCAGTCTTAGCTGTGGTAAGCAGCAGGGTGGGAGCTGTATTAGCACAGTCTACAGGAATAGGAGCCGATGAGAATTAAACTTTCCTGTTTGCTAATCTTCCAATAAGTGAATTCCTGAAGATTCTATCTTCTGACTTATCTTTAACGCTTTAACAGAGGTTCTTTGTGGTAGCGCTGGAAGATAAAACACAGAGGCACATTCAACATAAAAGGTTCTTTTATTGCTGTGACCTCTCTTTAAAAAGTTAGGCTTCGCGGTAGGTTGGGTATTCTGGTTAAGGTGAGGCTTATGGTACCTGCTAGTTCTGTGAAGGTCCTACAAGCAAAGAGTATTTAAACATCCTGTTACCATCAACACTTGTGCCTATTCTGGTGGCTTTGACCATTTTGGATTTTAGCATTTTTAAGAAAACTCTAATAACTATATAACAACACACCACATTGGTTCCATGTCATCTTTGACAGGAGCCATGCCCTTTACAAGAAGATGCAAGAAACCATGTAAATAATGCCACAGGTAACCAATAAAATAAGGCAGTGTTTTTTCTTAATCCCACCTGGAGCAGGGCCAAGAAAAGCAGAGCATCTAAGAAAAGGGGCTAGCTGAGTACACACACACAGAAGTATTATTACTGAACTTCTTTGTTATTGAATCAAAGATGAACATTTGCATGGTTTAACTGATTTTAAATGTTACTTGTGTTTCACAATTAGAGAAGGCTTCCATAGGATGACAGCCTACCATGTATCCAGTGTGTAGCTCTCCCTGTGTAAGTGGTTGTGAGGTAATTCATGGCTGTTTACTCCTAAGTGAAAGAAGAATAAGCTGTAACACATCTATAATGTGTTGATAGCATTCACGGAGGTGGTTACTAAGGAGCAGATGACTTGAGATAATTTGTTCTTGCGTCCATAATCCCTATCATGATAATGCTGGGAAAAGCGTGTATAGTGCCAGTCTCCTCAGTATTTGACAGTGAGCATATGCTACGCTGTCTTTTCCCTAAATGAATACTGAGAATTAATATAACTGTCTTGGATTGGGTGCCATTTGGATCTGGGTAACTAAAGAAAGTAGAATATTAAATCAGCCTCTCCTGCCCTCATTTGGCCCCATGTACACCGTGAATATACACATTAACATAGGCTCTAACTATGTGATCACATGCTGCGTGTTTCCTCCTACATCTCTGCCTTGTTCAGTGCAAGTGATTAGCTTGGCAAATTATATGACATTGGAAACAAGATAGAAAGAAGCATGCAACATTTAAGGCTGTGTAAGAGGGCATAATGTCAATGTAGAGTTGCCGGTTATTATATAAGAGAGACCGCTTCTGCCTGTAGAATGATTGACATAAAGGAAAGAACGGTGCTGAGCCCACAAGTTACCATCTGTGATTTTACAGCAAGACAAAATGCGATTGTTTTGACCTGGTAGCACTCTGCTACATGCTAAATGTAGTAGCGTGCTTGTAGCATGGTTTGTACTGGTGTAAGAGATTCATGGGGAATCTGGCACTTGTTCTTCTGGCCCCACTTCTTCCAGCAGGCTTACAAAAGGTCTTCTCTATGCACATTATGCACACGCACAGTACCACCATTGATATGCTTCTGCTTTGAGATCCCTCCTAGCAGGTCTTGGAGAAGAGCAAAGAGTTTGGCCTTCATAAATTTTGATCACAAGCATGATCACCTTTTTTTGTTTTTAGAGCTCCTTCTAATTTTTACAGGATGGTTGGCAAATGACAGAGCTCTCCATGCAATTTGGGCTGAGAGACAATTGCTGATCTAGTCAGGAAAGAGATAAGGCTTGGTATGGGAGAGGATATAACAAACTGGATCAAAAGTACTGGCAAAGCTTAGAGTAGAAGCTAGCACAGCATCTGCTTCTACTATATTGACTTTAGTCAGTGATATCAGATTTTTCCCCTCCCCTTTCCATGAGAACTGAATTTATACACAAAGCTTAAAAGAAAAGCAGTAGAGGAATTTGGAAACATTGTCCCTGGGTATAACTGGTGTTAATAATCTATAAATTCAATAAGCGTCAGGTTTAATCCTCTATCTCCTCAGAAAACAATAAGGGGAAAATGATACAGAATACTGTCAGCCTACGTTTTAAGTTGTCTTTGAAATGAGTTAGCAGCAGTAGAAAATCCCCCTCATCTCCAAGTGTTTCCAAGAGTTTTGTTATCAAGGATAATCATTTTGGGAGAAAAAAAGAAAAACATATGCCAAATGCAATATGCTCTCAAGAACACTGATCAAAAATACTGTCACTGTATTATGGAGTCTACTTAATATATGCTTTACACAATATAGCTACTGTAAAACCCAATGGTATGCATTTGAGAATGTTTTGAGAGTAACCCAGAATATATCATTTGAAATAAAGACTGTAAATGTTTTAATATATTTAATTGCGTGCAGTTGACTCCAGTAATAATACTGGGATCTGACTGAACAATTGCTGGTGAATGATTTATTCAACACATTTTACTACTACTCCTGCCACAGAGTGATCCTGACCAAAAGCAAACAAAGCACCTTGTTGGCACTTATGCAGTGTTTTCCATGCTCAGAGCACTGGAAAAATATTAATTAATTTTCATGACGCTGTTGTTATAGATATGTTGCACTAGTACCGACTGAGATTGGAGGTTTCGTTGTACCTGGCAATGTACCTTGATATACAAAGACCTAGATCAGCCTCTGAAGAATTTATAAATGGACCAAACAGGTAAAGGTCATTGATAAGATGCCTCATCACCGCTGGTTTGGAGAACAGCTGCTCTTATCTACTTTACAGAGGGGGTCAAACTAGAGTGAAAAAAGAAGTGACTTGCCATAAGTGGCACAGTATATCGAGTGGTAGGTTTATGCTTTGCCACTACCCATGAATTGAATGAGAGAAATTTTGCTGCAAAATGAAAAATTTGGATACATAGCTAATTTTTCTAACAAGTTGCAAGTTATCTAAGACAGTATTTTAAATTTCAGAGGAAATGCTGTTCGGATAATGCATCTGTTATCTGCAAGATGACCTAGCCTGAGAGCAGTCTAATATTTTACATACAAAACATACCTCTCTAGATACAGGTATGATGATTTACATGGTTTACACAGGCTATTTCCAGGCCGATATAACTCCCAAAGTAAGAGTGAGAAGGTGATGGCCATTTGGTGCACAGCTAGATGGGAAACAGCTCCATGTTGTCATGAGGAGCTCAAAGGCAGGAACAATGCATGAAAGACACCAGAAGGATCTTGGGGAGTCATTTTAGGCAAGCAGGCAGGGAACACAAATAAGGGAGAAGAGGGATATAGGCAGGAGTGGAGATTACCATGGAAGCGTGAGAAAATTCCTCCAAGTATAGAAAAACCTACAGAAGGATTTGAAGAGAAGAATGTGATTAGATGGGTAGGGGAAGAGGATGGTTGTGTTTTGGGGTTTTTTAGCAGCATAATTAGTACTATTGAGTGAGAAGGAAGGAAGGCAGGCAATAGTAGTTAAGTTCTAGAGTTGGCAGAATACAATACAAGAAATTGCAGTAGTTTTGAAAGAAACTGTTTAGAGGAAGCAAGATTTTTTTGGACATAAATGGTCATCAAGGGAAGACCCCCAAATTTACAAGCGCTCCTGTATCTGTAAATTGCTGAGATCTCCTTTAAAACTTACTGCACAGAAACAGCAGTTGTGGAAGAGAATCACCTGAAGGTTTTGATCAGCTCGTGAGCAATCAGCAGGATTTTCATGTTCTCAGGACTGCTGCCATTTGTCCAGTGATCAAAATGGGAATTTCAAATGAATAGTTTAGCTGCCTTTCCTATGGAAAAATATAATTTATTCTCGCTTAATAGTTTCCAAGGACCTCAGCATGATTTGTAGCCAACGGATTGAGCCTTTGCTAGAAGGAGGTTGCGTTACTCTCCTGCGTTAGACAGCAGCATGTGCAAGAGTCAGACCATGTTATGCTAGCGTATCTGTTCAGGAGTTGCAAACCCAGCTATGTATCTGCCTCTCCCTAACCAGTCCGCTCATCTGGTTTTTTTAGGCGGGAGAAGGGGAAATGTGGCATTTAAAAAATGTAGGAAAAAATATCTGGCAAACTGTACTGAGAATATCCATGCTGTGTGTAGACCACTGAACTGCTCCACCTGCACTCGACTGGCGGATGCTGCAGCGTCCAAGTGCAACACACGAGAACCTTACACCAACACGCACACACACGCATGACCACGAAACTATGGTGTGGTGCAGCTTGTAAAGGGATCCCTCAGCAGTCATCACCTGACAAGGGCTGCAGTTTGAGATTAGCAGGGTCACCCGGGTGGGGTGGGTTTGTATAGTGCAACAGCCTTGAAACACATTTGTACAGTTAAAACAGCGCTTCAGTGACAAAGCACATAAATTTTAATCAGCTCACTTCATCTGGGCAATGGACAAAGATAATACACTGGAAGGCGAGGGAGAGCGAGACAGAGAGGGCAAGGGAGCAGGAACTCTGTTTGCTGGAATAGATATTAAATTTCAAGTCTCAAGAGGGAAGTGTGAAAACAAAGAAAACATATTATAAGAAGTTGCAAAGGGTATGCCCTGGCAGTAAATCATCCCTAAATGACAAATGCGCATGGGGAGGTATTCTTTAATCACGCCCTTTAGCAGGTTGGCATCCTTACTAGTTCGTCCGAGGGTGGGGGGCGGTGGGGAGGGGGGCAGGCCCCGGCTGGGCCAGCACAGCCTGGCTGATCGCAGCACAGCTGCGTTTTCTCAAGACCTGCATCGTTCTTGAGAACCGGAAAAAGTCCTTTTGAGCCCTGGGCTGATACGCTGTACCATCTTTTGTGCAGCTGTAATTTTGACAGGGGGAGCCAATTTGAACTTCTGTAATCCTCAGCTCCAGACACCTCCAACGCCTGAGACTGTGTGTGTGTTTTTTTTTCCAATGGTTTTTCAGCTGTGCTCTTGAGAAAGTCACTCCATCCAAAGAAAGAGGGGTGGCGGGAGGGGGGGGGAAGAAAAAAACATCTGTCTGACTTTGTCCAGGAGATTGTTTCTATAGCGGTAACATTTTGAAAAGCAGGGGAAAAAAAGTTATTTTTCCAAGCCTGCCTACCCATATTTTTCATTTTTTATATCCTCCTCTGTGAAGGACATTATTTCCTGCCCCTCCTTTCTTTTAACCACTGTTGACAAAAAAAAAAAAAGGACAAGGGGAAAAATAAACCTAAGAAACTGATTGAAACTTGACTTAGAATTGCACAATGATCTTAAATTTTCCCAAGACTTATATTTTGGGAGGGAGCTGTTTTATGAATGGATATAAGGCTGACACATGAAACGCGTGGGATCTGTCTGAGTGCCTTGTCTGGGTCAGCTGTGACATCTGGCTCTTATGAATCTGGCGTATTGTGACTCACTAATACACAAATAGTAATCCTTGATAGTATCCACTTGTGATGCTTTGCGGGTGTTGTCACAAACAACGTCAAATGCCAGAGAACAGCCTTAATTCTGGCCCGCGCCACTGCCCCAGGCTGAGGCGGCTGGTGGGGCTCAGCACTGGGAGGGGGTACTGGGGGGCTCGCCCCACTCCCTTGGCAATGCGGTGGCTCCCTGTGATGCTGCTGGGCGCTTGGGTGATTGCAACTCACCGGTCTGTGGGTTTCCCTTTGTGTTTGCTGTGCGGGAGAGCCTGCGCTGGTGCACGGCCAGTGGGGTGCTGGCGTCGATGGAGAGGGCGGTTTGTGGCACAGCTCCTGTCTGATGCTCGCTGTCCTCAAATCTGTTAATGACAGGAAACCTTTCAACCCCTCAGCCCCCCTTTCCCACCATATATCTACGTGCAGGCAAGGTTAGCAGCTCAGTCCACGGCCTCCATCAGCTGCAATGAGGTTCGGTATCAGAGGGAATTTTGTACCGAGACCTTGGTCTATGGGTGGCATTGGTGCAACAAGGGTCATAGTCATGGTAGGGCAAAGTGTGCAGATGAATTCAACCTCTCCTTGATGCCAGTGCCATTGCCTAGACTGGCTTTCTAAAGAACCTATTTCAGTGTGATAAGGCACCCCATGTTGTGATACAGTTCAGGATAAAATACAGCTAGAATTGCAGGAGGGAGTCGACAAGAGGGGAATTCACCTCATTTAACAGCAGCTTTTTATCCTAACGTGTTCCCAAAACTAAGGGACTCGTGAATTCAGGGTGATTCAAAAGGTGAGGGGCTAGCATGTATAAAGTCTTGCTGGTGTTTTCTGCACCTCTTCTAGCTGGATGGGGCTCTTTAGGATGGTCTAGGTGCCAGCCCTGGTCTTACAGCTTTGGCTCTTTGGCTGTGGAAAGCTTGATAACTGCCTTTCTGAAGTGCTGCATAATGAATTACTTGAATTTTTAAAATTTGCTGTCTTAAAAGGGGCCACAAATGGACTAACTGCATACAGAGCAGGAACCATGCTGGCGCTAGCTCATTCTGGATGCTGGGAATATCATGTGGCAGAAAATATCTAGTGGCAGAAAAATGGGGATCAATGTTATCTTTACACAGGGATGAATTTCAAAAAGTTAGGATTCAGGATCAGCAGTGTCAGGTCCTCTCTTCCTGCATCTATTATGGGAATGGTATATGTGCTGTAAAGGCTGACATCCTACATTTTTAAGGTATTTTAGTGTTATTGCTTGTGCCTGCACATCTGTCGCCCTGAACAGTGATCTGAGGTGATGGAAGATTAGGAATTATTGCCGGGAACCTGCTCTGGAGACTGCAGTACCATCCTTTGGTGGCCACAAGTGTAACCCTGGATCTGCCAGGGCTCCTTCAGAGACTGCATTTTCATTCTCTACTTGGTGATGGCTTGAACCTGCATAAAAACTGAGGTCTGTGGTGAGCTCTGAGCCCCACATAGCTGCCTGGAGCCACCGTATACTCTCCTTTCCTCACTCCTCCAGTACAGTGCAAGGTAAAGGAGTTGGCTGCATTGCAACAGTGAATATTTTTTCTGTCATTTTTCTTGTAGCAAGTGAGGATTATTTGAGGATTATAGGTATCTGGGGAAAACTCTGCTCTAAGTCATTGTGATGTGAGGAGGGATCGGCAGTTGGTTTTTTGCCTGTGGCAAGAGTTCACATATTGTCTCTGTAAAGTTTTAGAGTGGTCAGAAGGCAGTGATTTATTAGTGGGTTTGTATTATAGCACTCCCTAAGATACCTAGTAATAGGTGAAGGCTCCTGCAGCCCTGTGTGCTAATTGTGCTAAGCAGCTCGCAAACACATAACAAAACGCAGCACTGAAAAACTGTCCTTTCAGATGCCAGACAAGAGTCTTGCGCTTAGGGGGGATGAGTGATAAATTTTGAAACAGGAGAAGAAATGTGTTTCAGAAGCTTTTTTGTTGTTGTTTTGTTTCCTTAAATTTCCCCACACATGTACAAAATCGCTCCAGAAGAGCCAAGAAACCTGTAATGGATGAAATGTTTTACACATATGTGATGGAAAACTCTGCTCTGCTAAGTCAAAAAGCAGCTTCTGAAGAACTTAGTGTGGCTAGAAAGTCACAGGTGCCTGACCCCTCTGGCCCTGTTACATCACTGCTGCATATGCTTGGACTTCTTTCACCACTTTTTCAAACCTGCCATATGGGGAGATCATATTCTGCTAACCCGAATCTTCCAGAACGCTTTGCAGGACCTCGTGCCAGAGAAGATTCCCCACATCTCACCCTTTTATCCTCACACAGGAGCATTAGTGAACTAAACAGCTCTCATTTCAACTTCCTCCCAGCCCCACTTTTTTGGCTCATGGATTATATCTCTTTTCAGCAGCTGTTTTTCAGCTGACATTTAAACTAAGCTCACATCCTTAAGGTTGATTTCTAATGTTTCCTTGGAAAAAAAAAAGAACACGCACACACACATACAGGCACAGACACACACCCTTACTGCATGAATTCTCTGCCTAACCCAAATATCGCTGAGTACACAGTAATACCTTCTTTTGGAGACTGCTGGCATCCCAAGCTCATGTTTACGGTGGGTAACAAACTGTTCACCAGAGAAATGCCTAGCTCGAGGGACAAATAACGGGCTATACGTAAGGCTTTTGCACCTCTAAGATGCTGGTTCAAATCCAGCTCAGGTCTGTAGTGACTGTAAAAGTTTATTGCCATCTGATAGCTGTTTGGTGGTCCTTGACCAGCGAACAGGTGTCCAGCTCATAAAAGGTTGCAGAGGAAGAGCGCTGTGGTTAATGCGCTGGGCTGAAGCACCAGATTTCTTGGTCCCCTTCCCAGGTCTGCCACAGATTGTATAGCCATAGGCAAGTCCTCCGTAAAGGGTGATAATATCCACACACCTCACGGGAGTGTTGTGAGGATATGTTCATTAATATCGCTGAGATGCTCGGACGCATTGCGAATGAGGAACTCGGTAGAATTAGAAAAGCAGCTATCATGTGTTGGCAACGCCAGGGAGAGGCTGTGAGATGGATGGTGAGATGGGCGTAATAAATGGTCTGCAAATGAGCTGTACGCTCATAAATGACCTGTACGCTCTCAGCACCTGGACATAACATCTCTAAATGGGAGATGAATTACTACCCCTGTGTGGCATGTCCTGTGGATAAACAAATAGGAAACTGATGGTGGAAGTTACGTGCATTTTTTAAAGGGAGGTAATGCTTGGTACAAGTACTCTGAGTTCCCTGGCCAGCTATAAGGCAGAACACATCAGCCACCAAACCTGTCATTTTGGCATACCTCTGCAAATGATAACATAGGCTGCTGCTTGGTCCTCTGTAAGGAGGAAGCTTCAGTGTTACGGACCACAGGGCATCCTACCCAAGGTGTTGCCTGGAAAAGGTCCTGCTCCATGTTTTAAGAACTAAACATTGGCTGTCAGGTCACCTCTGTGTGAGGAGAAGCAGGATGGGACTTGCCTTCAGGAGCCACCTAAGCCCTCGGGGGCTGCAGCAGGCATTTTTTGAAGAGTTAGGTATTTTCGTTACGGTTTTAAATCCCAAATTTCAGTTGCTTTGTAATGGCC